>NC_050581.1:52897366-53197366 GCF_011100635.1 Trichosurus vulpecula | reverse complement strand
TGCATCCCTGAGTTACTGGTGTGGAGTCTGGTGGCTGAGATGGTGCTTACTGAAAGACTAGAACTAGAGGAATCTGTTCTCCAGAAAACAGGGTATGGGTTTACTAGGTTACTTGTCCTCACCTGAGAGCCCTAGGACTCATCATCTGGAGTCATCATGGCTGGGCTCTCCTCGTTGCAAAAGTATGAGATGCATCACTAGACACATGGCTGTTAGGGTTTGGGTTAGACATCAAAAGATCCTAGGTTTGGGGCAATTAGATGGTGCAGTGGATAGAGCATCAGCCTTGGAGACAGGAAGATCTCAGTTCAAATCCGGGCTCAGATGCTCACTAGCTGTGTGAACCTGGGCAAGTCACTTAACTCCGATTACGTCAAAAAAAACAAAGGACCTAGGTTCCAGTCACAACTCTGCTACTTCCAACACATAACCTATTCCCCTTATTGGCTCTCAAAAAGAAAATCATACAGCAAGAATACTTCGGTTATCTGGAAATGCCTTTGTGAGAGATAGCTTGAAAAATGAAGGCCTTTGGAAGTCCTCAAATCGCATTATGTGGATGCCCACCTACTTTTGAGAGAAGTAGTTTCTAATATCTTCTTGTTCACATTAAATTTGTTATATGTTTCTATTTTCTATTGTCAGCTAGGTGGCATAAGCAGAGTGCTGGGCCTGGAGTCAGGAAGACCTGAGTTCAAATTTGAACTTAGACACTCACTGTGTGACTTTGGGCAAGTCATTTAACTCTATTTGCCTCAGTCTCCTCATGAGTAAAATGAGCTGGAGAAGAAAATGATAAAATCACTCCAGTGTCTTTTCCAAGAAAACTCCAAAATGGGATCACGAAGAGTCAGACATGACTGAAATGATTAAACAACAACAAAACTTAAAAAACAAATTTTTTTTTTAATTGAATTCCCCCATCTCGCTCAAGCTGGAAGTTCAAGGGCTACTACTCACAGGCCTCATCTCATTACTGATTAGCATGAGAGCTTTACCTTCCTTGGTCCATTTGATGGCCCCGTCTCCCTTGCCTACTCCTCTCTTCTCCTCAGCTTCCCTCCTAGGTGCTCACCATATTAATGCCAAAGTTAGTATGGACACCAGATCACCCATGGGTCTAGCTCACTCCATCTCAGAACTCTCAGGCTCAAGAGATTTGCCAGCTTAGATTGTAAGCTTATTACAGGGGCTATCTTTTGCTTCCTTTTGTTTGCCTAGAGTTTTAGCATAGTGCCTGGCACATAGCATGCACAGGCATTTAATCAATATTTATTGATTTTTTTTTAACTTTAGCCTTCCTAGTACAGGTATGCATCACCATATCTGGTTGAACATGTTTTTTTAAAACAATAATTTGGTAAATGTATTTGAACACAGGGCATTTAGGTAGTACAGTGGACACAGTGCCAGGCCTGGAGTCAGGAAGATTTCTCTTCCTGAGTTGAAATCCAGCCGCAGATACATAGTAGCTCTGTGACCCTGGGCAAGTTGCTTAACCCTGTTTGCTTGAATGTCCTCATCCGTAAAATGAGCTAGAGAAGGAAATGGCAAACCACTCCAGTATCTCTGCCTAGAAAATCCCAACAGGGGTCACAAAGAATCAGACACGACTGAAAAACGACTTCACAATGACAACGGGAACACTACTGGATTTCCACTTTAATCCTGTGCATTTTATTTTACATGTTTAAAGGCATTCTTCTGAGGAGGGCTTCACCAGATTGCCAATGGGTTCCATGGCACACAGATAAAAGGTTAAGACATCGTGATCTATACCATATTGTCGTGCCTTATTTATCTAATACTTTAAGGAACTAAGCTGTTCTCCAAGCCTGTGTAATCTTCCAGATCATATGACTCTATGTCCTTTGTCAAGTCCGTTCATTTCTTTGCTTTAATTTCTTGATCAATCAGCAATCATTTATTAAGTGCTTGCTGTGTACTAGGTACTGGGAATACAAAGAGAAAAATGAAATAGTCCTTGCCTTTCAGGAGTTCACATTATAGCAAGGGAAGCTCTGTGTGTGTGTGTGTGTGTGTGACACACACCTCATGGGGAAGGCGCTAACAGTAAGCAAGTGTTCAGGAATGACTTCATGTAGGAGATGGCACTTGAGCCCAGCTTTGAACTAAGGATTCCGAGAGACAGAGGGGAGGAAGGAGGGTGTCTCAGGGATAGGGTGGGAAGACAGGGAGAAGGAGGTTAGTCTATGCAAAGTCAAGATGGTATATTGCAAATGAGGGACAGTGAATAGACCATTGAACCAGAACATACAGAAATATCACTTTGGCAGCTAAATGGAGGCTGGATTGGAGAGAGGAGGAAGACTGGATATAGGAAGACCAACTACTAGATTCTAATAGCAGTCCAGGTGAGAAGCATTGAGGGCCTAACTGTAAGTGGAGAGAAAGTGATAGATTGTGAGAAGTTGCGAAGGTAGAGAGTTGGTGAGACTTAGCAACCAAATAGTTATTTGGGGGGAAAGAGAAAGAACAGTCTTGAATGAATCCAAAATTTCAGACCTGGGTGACTGGAAAGATAGTGGTACCCATAAGAGAAATAGTGAAATTTGGAAGAGGGCTGGGTTTGAGGTTGGAAAGATAATGAGTTCCGTTTTGGACATGTTGAGGAAATGAGATATTATAGGTGAAAGCACTTTGTAAGCTGTAAATGTAAGACATTATTATTAAGGTATTACTATTCTGAGAAATTTATCACAATGGGGAACATTAGGAAAGTCATTTGGAAAGTGACTCTGCTAATGAAGAGAGAAATTGTTCACTTAGAAACAGGAAAAAAGAATTATCTAACCACAATTCAGTTTCATAGCTGCTTTAAATTGGGTTAAACTCTCTCCCCAACCCTAAACACCCTCTTCTTCCCAACCCCAGCCCTCAAAGCAGAACAGAAACAAATTTGACCTCTCTTGAGCCAAAGTCACAGCGTTCTCATTGCTAGGACTATGATTAGCTTCTGAAAGTGACGGATGCCCTGGAATTTCAATCACAGTTAGAATTCTAGAATAATGGAATTTCTTATGAGGTCCACAAAAAGGTCTAATAGACTTTCTGCCACAACCTTCACTCTGCCTATCTGTTAACCAAATCCTATGCTTCTGTTCCAGTGCGTTTAGCATCATGTTAACTGGCAGGCATGCCTTTGGTTCAGGCCAAATGACCTTGAAAATGGTGGGGGAGTCCAGCTACTATCTGAAGTTCAAGTATCAATTGACCCTTGTTAGAATAAGAAGTTTGGTTATTTTTTTCCCCCAGAATGGAACCATACATATAGTTCAGATTAATTCATTGGGGTTGGGGAGGTGGGTGGGTTGAATATTGGTGTCATACTTAGACTAACCATCTGATATGTTGATGACCTGCCAAGGAAGAAAAGATGAGATAAGGCTTGAAGTTTCCTGGTTATAATCCTATATGATATATATCCTTTCTCTCTTCGAGCCCTGGCTTGACTATGTACTTGCCTGTGTGGCCTTGGGAAAGTCAATCTCTGGGGTCTTCATCTATTAAATGAAGGTGGTCAGATGGATGATCTCAAAAAGACTTTCCAGCTATGGACCTTAGGTCATGACTGGCAGTGGTAGTCAAAGTTACCAAGGGTGGGGGTAACATTCTTTCTAAGATTTTCTGAATTGTTTTATCACACCCCAACAAGCGATTTAGGGAGGGGAGGGACGGAATTTGTGACTGTTTGGCTGACATGGGTTGATTCTCTGTCTATGGCACTGATTGCCTTGTAATTTAGAGTTTCATTATGTGTGGGGATCTAAAACAGAGATAGAGAGGAAATTGGCCCTTGTTGGGAGGAGAGTATTTCTTTCAGCCTCAGGGCCTCTCTCTAGTAGCATCTGTGCTTGACAAAATTATGTTTGTCTAAGAAGTCCTCCCATTTCCCTTGTAAGTCCCTGGTCCATAACTGGAACATCTTGCCCTCCTTCCTCCTCCCTGGGGTTGGAGGAAGCTGGGAAATGTGGGTTAGGCAAAGGTGGTAAGATAGATGGAGGGTGGGTAAGAATTCTACTCTAAGAAGCTAATGGGAGACAGAACAGTGAGCCGAGGGCCTAGTCAGACGCAGAGTGGGAACGACAGCTCTGGGTACATGAATAAAACATTGTAATGGAAGTAGGTAGGAAGAAATGTCAATAGGCCAAGTCAGGGTAATGGGGAGATATAGCCACCAGGGATGGAACAGGAAGGATGTATCACTGTTGAGTTTCTAGGAACAAGACTGGAATAATTTAGTCATGCATTCGGCATGGACATTTTGACCTGAACATTCGAGTAGTTTGCTTTTATATTCCATCTTGCTGCCAACCCCACACCCTATCCCCCATACAGACACACATACACACACACACACACACACACACACACACACACACACACACACCACACTCATTTTCCATAGGTGTGATAGTTAAACCGCACAGACCCCTTCCTCATTAGCTAAGGGCTTTGAAATTCCTGTGCTACACATGTCTAGAATGCACAAACAGATTTAGATTTAAGTAGCTGTTATTTTCTTTTTGTTGTGTTTTGGTGCCTCATGGATTAGTGCATCGAGGTCATGCCTGCCCTCGCTAGCTGGTGACATATTAGCACTGGGCTGATGCAGTGGGAGCTAATTCATAATTTACCTTGAAAAAAAATACCACTTCCATCTTAGCGTTGACAACTGAACCCTTAAGCAGCATCGGGGGGAATTATGTTTGAAGAAAAATGACACTTCTGTGAATTTTACATTATCTGTGGGTCCACTAAATTGATTTTTATTTTAGGAGATAAAATGTTTCTAGGAACTCCGACAGATTTGGAATGATTCCAGGGGCAGTTGAACTTTTCAGTAGATGCTCTTTTCAAATCAATGGCCCAAATGTAAAGGGGTAAGTGCACTCCAAGGGAGTGCTCCATTCCTATTTCAGAGACAGTTTTCAAAAGAGGCCTGTTGCAGAAAGAGCAGCTACCTTCAGATAGCCTAGCTTCTCTTAGTGACTTTAGAATCTCAATACTTAAAAAAAAATCGGATTTTGTGATCGTGGGCATTGCCTGCACCAATACAGATGACATCTCCCTCCACACTGAAGCTAGACAGCTTCATGAGTTACTATTTCTGCCCTTTTCTTCCCCTCCCTCAACTATTATGGTGCTGTGCCTTTCCAAGTTTAATCAGATTGTTTCTCAGATGACAGTCCTCATGTGGGCCTAGAATCAAAGCCCTTTGAGCTAGACAAGGTCTCCCAGAGTTTGTGTCCCACTGGCCTAACCTTTAAGAATTCAGGGTCAACTCCACATGATGATGGGGCGCAAGGATAGGATATTAATAGAGGAATGACAACATTACGAATAGCAAATACTCCCATTTTATTCCTTTCCTCCTCAGCTATAAGAAGAGAGGCAGCAAGGGGGAGAGACTCATTTTCATCAAGAGATGCAGGGAAGTCATACCTTCCTCCACGACCATAGTCAAAGAGATGAGAAAAACCCCAGTATTCTCTTCTTCCCTTCAGCTTCTACAGTATGTGTGATACAGGAACAAACAAAATGTGTATTTGGTAAGCACAGCAGGTGACACTTGAAGTGTTACAGTACTAATCACAGCCAATGTCTGTTCATATACTGCTCTCTTGGGCAACGTGGATACCATGGATAGAATGCCAGAGCTGGAGTCAGGAAGACTTCCTGAGTTCAAATCTGGCCTCTGTATAGGTAATTACTGTTTTCTCTTTTGGAGCACTTAGGTAATCAAGTACCTTTGATGAGTCTAGCCTTTGTTTCTTTGATTAAATCGGGAGTCTTTAATGACCTGCTTATGTCAAGGGAAAGCCTAGTTCACATAGGTTTGAGTCACATGGTTGTGAAGCACTTTGACCCTGAACAGGACATATAAACTCAGAGGTTAGCATTTTGTTTGGAGCTCTCACTTACTGGAAGAGTGTCATGTGATTTGACAAGATGAGACTTCGAAAAGTCAAAACGCCCAGCTTTGAAAACCCAGATGTTGGTGCTTCTCTGGTAACTAAGTATTGTGATTTGGTTAGACAGAAATGTTGATCTGTTTATATTGTCTATGTTTGCAATTACTATTTGTATTCGCTCTGAGGTTCAGGGTGCTGGCTTTTCCCCCTGAACTAAGTGAATGATATATGTATTTTAATTAAAGTAAGATTGTCAACCCCTTGTAAAGTTAATCGGGGCAGAATTTTTTTTGCTGTTTTTCTCTTAAGTGCCTTTAATGAGTCTGGCCTTTGTTTGAATGGCGCAGGTAAAGTGGGATTTTTTTTTTTGTCTTGGAGGGTTTTTCAGCACTAAGACAATTGAGAGTCATTGAACTGTATATGATGTGGTGCTGGTGGTCGGAGCTTTCCCACACTCTGGTTTTAGTGATTTCTCTCACCCTAAATGGTGAGCCTCCAGCCCACAGGGTCCTCAACAGGGTATACGTTGGAAGGTTAGCATTTCACTTTTGGGGATACACTCATTGAAAGAATATGGGTGATGAGACTCTAGGCAAACTGTTGAAGCGGCGCCCCGCTGCTTTGTAACCCAGATGTTGGTGCTTCTCTGATAACTATGAATTGTGATTTGATCAGACAAGGTCTGTGATGTTTGTAATTTCTGTTTGTATTTGCCCTGAAGTTCAGAGGTCTGATCTTTTCTCCCTGAACTAAGTGAATGATATATGTGTGTTTAATTAAACTGAGATTGTTAACCCCTTAAAGTTGCTTTTCTTAGAGAAGCAGATCAAAGAGCTTGTGTTGGCAGCCCTTCCTGTGTACTGTTGTTGTTGGTCTTACACAGTTACAGTAGCTACTAGCAACATTGTTGTTACACCCCTTAAGGTTGCTTTCCTTACAAAAGCAGATCAAAGAAACTGTGCTAGCAGCCCTCCTGTGTATGTGTGTTATTGGCCTTACACCTGCATAGCAGCTGCATGCAGAATTATTGTTACAGCCTCAGATACTAACTGTGTGACCCTGAGCAAGTCGCTTAACCATGTTTGCCTCAGTTTCCTCATCTGTAAAATGAGCTGGAAAAGGAAATGGCAAACCACTGCAGTATCTTTGCCAAGAAAACTCCAAATGGAGTCACAAAGAGTCAGACACCACTGAAAAGTGACTGAACAACATGCTGCTCTCTGTAAATCTGCAGAAAGCCAGTGTGCTATTTTCCTGTTAAGCAGCAAGGCAAAGTAATTTATAATTTTGATGACTTACTGGTGCACTATTCAAACGGTCAAGCCAGTGATCCTTATCAGTCTTGTTCATGTGTAAAAGTTTCTCTCTGCATACATACAAGCAACCCCATCTGCCAAATCTCAGGCTTCAAAGATCTGGGTAGAGTAGAACTGGCTGAGCAGGCTCTGAACACATTCTAGAAGATGTAAAATAAAGTGTGGTTCTGAAATATGAAGGGCAGAGAATCTGTGGCCCTAACCCCTACTTGCCTCTGGGAAATTCCCTACTCTCTGTTGGCCAAACTCCCCATTCCTAAGACTTGGATGAATAGCACTTGCTGGTCACTCACATTGAAAATGCAAAAGAAAAGGTTGGGTGTTTCTATGTCAGGAGTTCTGTGAATTTTCACTGGCTGTCACCCATGTCTAGAATACTATCTATCCCTTCCTGTTTACACTTCCTGGTTTCCCTGGCTTCCTTTGAGTCTCAGCTAAAATCCCAAATTCTGCCGGATGCCTTTCCTAGTTCTTGTTAGTGCTAGTGTCTTTCCTCTGAGATTACCTCCAATGTATTCTATCTATCTATCTATCCAATCTATCTTGTTTAGCCATACTTATTTGGATGTCGTCTTCCCCATGAGTTTGTGAGCTTTCTGAAGGGATGAACTATTTTTTTTTGGACATTTAGAGGAGTGCTTGGCTAAGTAAGGGCTTAATATGTGTTTATTGATTGACTAGGGTTTTGAGCCATTTGAAAAAAAATTGATAACTTTATTTTAATATAATTGGTTTTCTTTGTAATCCTACATATTTTACATTAAATTAAATATTAAATAAATTAAATTTACTTTAAATTAAATTTAAATACATTATTCTGGGTCCATAGGCTATACAATCTGAAAGATATGAGAAGTTCCAGCATACGCATGCTAGTGTGAGCACCATTTACTATTTCTTTTAAGGTTTTTTTTTGGGGGGGGGGCAGGGCAATTGGGGTTAAGTGACTTGGCCAAGGTCGCACAGCTAGTACATGTGTCAAGGTCAAGCATCTGAGGCCGGATTTGAACTCAGGTCCTCCTGACTCCAACGCTGGTGCTCTACTCACTGCGCCACCTAGCTGCCCCTACTATTCACTATTTCTATCTCTCACTCGGCAGTTTTTCACATATCCCCATGTATTCATAGGATTATAAATCTAGAACCTAAGGGATCTTATAGACCTTAGAGGTCATCTGCTCTAATTCCCTCATTTTTCAGATGAGTAAATTGAAGATCAAAGAGGGTAAATATCTTAACCAAGTTACACAGGTAGTAATTAGCAGAGTCAGGATTTGAACCCAGGTTCCAAGTTGAAGTTCTTTCCCCTATACTATTGTTTATTATCTTTATCGTTGGACCATGAGATGGCACAGTAGATAGAGTGCCAGGCCTGGAGTCAGGAAGACCTGACGTCAAGTCTGGCCTCAGATGCTTCTTAGTGGTGTGACCCAGGGCAATTCACTTAAGCCTGTTTGCCTCAATTTCCTCAAATATAAAATGAGCTGGAGAAGAAAATGGCAAACCACTCCAGTATCTTTGCCAAGAAAAAATCCCAAACGGGGTCACAGAGAGTCAGAGATGACCAAACTTACTAAAGAATGACAACAACACGTCAGTCCTCTCTTGATTAGAGTCTAAGTTTCTTGAGAGCAAGGATAGACATATTAGGAAGGTAATGGATACAGCCTATTTACTGAATAGACACATTTAGAATTAGACATATTTTTAGTTTGACATTAGCTACCCAGCCAGGCTCATGTTGAACCTCCATTCTGGAGGAAAATGTCTTATGTATCCTCCATCACATCCAACAAAGTGGCTTGAGACAAAGAAGTCACACAAGAGATGCTTACTGATTGACAACAAAGCAGCAGCGATGAGTAAAACAGGCCTAATGAGGAGGAAAATAAAGATCAACATTTGTACAAGTTTTCCCCTAAAGGCATTGCCCATTGTCAGAATACCTGGGTGAGTTCTTACTAACAGAGCAGGAAATAAGGTTGAATTTGGGCCTTTGTTGTGAACCATGAAGCATTTGACTTTTTGGTTTGGTTTTGATTCATGACGCTTCAGTGCTACTCATCCATGTAACTTTTGGAAATATCAGCCCAGAGTGAGTGGTCGAGAGTGAATTCCCATGATGGTTCATGACCTGTAATATAACAAGCATATTCCAGATCTGTAAGCAGCCTTGCCATTGGAACAAATGCAGTCTACCGTGTAGAGTAACATTAGCTCAGTGAAATAACTCATCAAACACTTAGCAAACCTCATCAGAAGAAGAGGTCCTTTCCTTTATTAGCCATTTCAATGGGATAGGTACCCATTTTAGCAGAGTAATAGACAAGATGATTATCAGATTATTCTGTCACTTGATTTTAATCAGTTGAGTGTGAAATGCCTACTTCATTATCAAAGGGCAGTATATGAAAAGCGACATTTCCACAGAGTGTTACAAATGTTGCCTTGTATGAAGGGCCACTCATATCCCGTTCTATTGCCAGCATCGCTTCCAAGGGAGTTCTGATTCGGGCTGAACATTTCATGCTTAAAGCTGATTGAAATCAAAATACAACATGCCCCAAGGCAGAGGAGAAGGCATACAGGCTTCATAATTGATGTGTTTATTCCAGAGCCTCAGAAAATACAAATGCCTATAGGAGAGGTAGAATTAGTTTCATTTGTTGGTTCAAAAAGTATTAAATCCTCAATTAATAAGTACTTAACAATAAGAATTATCCCATGTCCTGGGGCTACAAAGACAAAACTGAAATCATCCCTTCCCTCAAGGAGTTTACATTCTACTGGGCAAAGTAGAAAGACAAATCTATCCAGATAAGTCAATACAGAGTAATCTCCAAGGTTTCCAGATTCCAAACTATACCAATAGTGTAGGAATTGAATGTTGGATAGTTAGAGAAAGCAACAGAACTGTAAGCCAGCAGGCATTCTTCTTGAGTATTTATCTCCTTGATAATGCCTGTAGGAGGCATGACCAAGAAAACACTACATTCCTTTTGTATATATATGCATGTATCTATGTATAAGTAAATACAAGGTCATTTCAATGGGCAAGGGAGGCACTAGCAATTTGAGAAAGTCCTCCAGTAAGACATAGCACTTGATTTTTAAAGGAATTTCTACTTCTATAAAAGGAAAGTGTTGGGCTATATTACATTTAAACTTACTACAGCCATGACATTCTTTACTTTATTGAGGACTCATAAGAAACTGAGTCATCTCGCCGAGTTGAGAAAAATATTCACTTTAGCTAAAGAATGAGAATGAAGCTTCTTGAGGACAAGGACAAACTTCAGGAAGAAAATGAATATAGCTTAGTCACTTAATTTAATTGGACACAAGGGCTATATGGATGTACAACAAACTGAAGGCATCTTTTTTCTTAAATGAAGAGGTCTGCCTAACATGCTGCAGTCCTTTTTTGTCATCAGAAAGATACCAATGAAGCACACAAGATGCTCACTGGTTATCCTTACCTCTCGCTACATGAGCAGCCCATTATCTTTTTTGTTCAGACAAGTCTTTGATGACATCTTTTACTACATTCCTTTAGTTTCCTGTTTGTAACATTTCCCCATAACCAGTATGCAGCTTTCCATTGCTTCTGGTTAACATTCACTTCCAAATCTTTAGGGCCAATAGCATTCCATGATTTGAAGTCATATAATAACATTAGAAGAATATTGGTATTTTTAAGATGGACTTTTTTTTTCTTCAGGGAGTTTGAGATCATTAAAATAACTTTGTACTTTCTCAAAATCAAACCAAACCATTTTTTTCCCTTCCTGTTTAATTCCGGTCTCAGATCACTGCCCATTTGCAGGGATTGAATAAGATAGGGATACTAATGGACAAGCTTTAAAAGTTGTCCATCTAACCACTTGTCATAGGCTACACAAAAGGCATCCTTCACTTAATTGGTTTTTTCTAGAATGGAACTCTTTCCAGGCTAAATACTTTCAAGTGGTTCCCATCCAAGAGGCTCAAGAGTTTGAGGACTTTAAGCATCTATAACTGTGTTATTTGCAAATAAGAGCTTCTGGAGGGCCTTACTATTTAAATGGAATTCCTCTTTAACTTCATCTCTACACTGGAACTCCTCCAGGACTGTAGTATAAACACCTTTGGTAAAGATTTATCCCCATTTCTTTTTTTTTATAACTCATCTGAAATTAGTGACTGGAGGATCATCGAAGAAACTTATATCTGTTGTTATTTCTTTCAAGTATTCTCACATAACTTTTCTCTATACATGGGAGACACCTTATTTGAGAAGAACTTTAGTGAAGTGTTTTGCTCTATGGAATTAAGTGATTTTTAAGTAGTAGTAAACAAACAATAGTTATGTTGTGATATATTCACTACATCCTTCAGTCAACTGTGGGATGGTGAAGATACGATCTACTGTGGAATATTGCTTGTGAAAGCCTTCCTATTCCATCTCATCAAGTATGTCCTTGATGCTTATGTAAATTATTCTCATAAAATGTATATAGGTGGGAAAAGTAGGCGTATAGATTGATAGCTATAAATGTTGCCTTGGTTACCCCGCCCCCCTTTCTCCCTCCCTCACTTTTTTGGTAGGCTCAAGATTTTTTCTACACTTTTGATATCTTCCCGTCTTTTAGATACCTTGAGAATCAATCTTTCAGTACTCTCATAATTACATTGCTTCCTGCCCAGAGGTTCATTATGAGCACCAGGTCTAGTGTAGTTACTTTTCCTATCTTTGTTCTTCATTCGCATTTCTTCCTCCTCTGTAAGCACATTCGGTTCTGTGATACTTGAATACAAATTCACTGTCCTTGATATTCAAAACTGTGTGTTTTGAAAAAAATATTTCTTTCAACTCTGTTCTTATTACTAAAATACTGACATTTATGTAATATTCTGAAGTTAGCAAAATGCTTTACATACATTATATCTTGCTTGTGCCTCACAACAACCCCACTAGCAGGTATTATAGGTATTATTGTCCCCAATTTACTTTTGAGTAAATTGAGGCTCAGAGATGTTATATGACTTCCACATAGACACATAGCTATGAGGTATCAAAGGCAGGTTAGCGGATTTAAACTACCTGGAGATTGTGTGGAGGACTCATTCAGATAAAAAGGGAGAAGAGGAAGAAAAGGAAATAATTTATTAAGCACCTATTATGTGCCAGGCACTTTCTAAACATTTTAAAAGTCTTATCTCATGTGTTCCTCACTATAACCCTATGAGTTAAGTGATATTATTATCTCTGTTTTATGGTTGAGGAAACTGACAGGGATAGATATTAATTGACTTGTCCAGGGTCATATACTAGTAAGTGTCTGAGGCAGAATTTGAACTCAGGTCTTCCTGACCCCAGACCCAGAATTCTAGTCTACCCACTGTGCCATCTACTTGCATATATGTGTGTGTATGTACATGTATATACTATATATATACATATATGTATACACACATATACATATATACATACACATACAGACACAGACACACACAAACATATACACATATACATAATATACTCAACGTACCTTGTTACAATTTCATCTCTCAGAAGATAGAAGAAGCAAGGACGTGAGTTCCTCATCGAGATCTATTCTATAAAGTACTTACTGATGAATAAAGAAGTGGTAAGAATTCTGAAAGTTTCTGCCATCCTTTTATGATATTTTGTTTACATATTACTTTAAAAGTGTTAACTTATTACTTAAGCCCACTCCCATCTCATTAAATCCTCCCTCATGACAAAGAAAATCATTTAAGAGAAATGAACACAATGACCCCATCTGATACTGTATATCAAATCAACTAATCAATAAGCCTTACTGAGCATCTACTCTATGTTAGGCCTTATGTTTGGTGCCAGGCACATAAAGACAAAAAGTTAAACCATTACTTCCTTGAGAGAACAAAATGTTAGCAAAATGCTTTTGCTTACATTCTTTCAGGTGAAAGAGGATATAAGTAAGTACAGAATAAATGCAAAAATAATTGGTCAGTGAAAAGTAATTACGGAGGAGAATTAATGGTTGATAAGGATAAAGCACCTGTAGAAGGTAGTGCTTGAGTTGAGTCTTAGGATAAATAAGAGACTCTAAGGCTAAGGTGAAGAGGGGGTACATTCTGGCCACTGGAGACAAGGAACATAAGGATGGAGTGCCATGTCTACAGTGTCAATAGAATGCAAGAAGGGAAGTTATCTATGCAAGGTAGGATAGACAGTTTGGAGCAGAGTGGAAAAGGCTATAAGAATTTAATAGAGGAGCTGATAACTTGAAACAATTGGGAACCTCTCTAGTTTATGGAACAGAGGGATGATATGGTCCAACCTATGTTTAGGAAAAATCACTTTGGCAGCCTTGTGGAAGATGGATTGGAGAGAGAAGAGAAGGATTAGGAAGACCAGTTAGAAGCTTGTTGTGGTAGTCCAGGCAAGAAGTGATGAGCCAAAACTAGGATGGCTGCCATGTAAATGGGAAGAAAGGGATCCAAGGGATGTTGTGGATGTAGAATTGGCAAGATTTGGCAACTGTTTAGATATATATGGGGTAAGGGAGAAGAAAGAAAGAAAAAATATATGTTATTCTATGATTGAAAATTGTGTCACTAGAAGCACGGTGGTATGCTGGAGAGGCATAAGGAAGTTTGACAGAGGGGAATGTTGGGTGGGGAGGGGAAAATTAAAAAGTTAAGTTTTGGACATGTCAAATTTGAGATGTCTAGGGTCCATCCAGTTTGATATAACCAATAGATGCTTAAGATTATTTATAACTAGAACAAAGGAGAGAGCCTAGAGACAGACACTTATTTAGGAATCATCTGCATAGAGGTGATAATTAAACTACTTTATTCCACTAATAGGAAGAATGAGCTGAAGCTGACAAGGATAACAAAAATGTTTTGTTTTTATTTTTGTAGCTATGTTGTAAGACAGGAGGAAGATCCAAAAAAGGTTAGAATTGTTGCTCATGGTAAATGGAATTAGGATGCCATATGACAGAGAAAAAAACCATTCAATGTTTATTTTGCTTCTGTTTCTTCCCCCAAAGTCAGATCTTTTGGTGGAAGACAGAATAAAAAAATATTAATAAGGAGATGAAACCTAAGAAGGATTGTAGTTGTGGAAAGTGGGCCACCTAGATGCCTTCAGTGAGTACAAGTCATGCTAGGCTCAGGAGAATGATATCTCAGGGAACTGAAAGAACTGGAGGATATGATTATTGAGCCATTTTCATGATCTTTGAAAAAGTGGGTAATGTGAGAGATGCTGGCAAACTGACCGTGGACAAGAGTCGTGTCAATTAAACAGCCGATCAAGTCTATAAACTATGAACTAGTGAGTTTCATGTAGATTTCTGGTAAAATGTAAGAAGGGAAGCGATGAACACTAAGCAACCCCATGATATCACAGTTGTACCAGCCTAATAGTGTTTTGCTTCTTGACATTCTACATGAATGGTTCAGGAAGAATGCTATAGAATTAGTATGATTGGATTTCAGTGAAAATTTTAATAAAATCTTGCCCATGTCTCCCCCATTTTCCTTCCATCCCCACTATCACTCTATATCTTTTCTGCCCTTTCTAGCAAAACAAAGGCCATCGACAATAGGTGCCTTCATTTTCTCTCTCCTCACTCTCTTATTAACCCCTTACAACCTGGCTTTCAACTTTATCATTCTTTAAAAACTGCTTTCTCCAAAGTTACTATTCATCTATTTTTTGCCAATTGTCATTCTCCTTGACCTTTTTGCAGTTTGTGATATTGTTGATCGCTCACTCCTTTTTGAAACTCTCTTCTTTTCTTTATATTTATTTAGTATTCAATTTTTCCCAATTACATGTAAAAACAATTTTCAATATTCAATTTTAAAACTTTGAGTTCCAAATTCTCTCCCTCCCTTCCCACCCCTCACCCATTGAGAAGGCAAGCAATTCAACATAGGTTATGCATGTGTAGTCATGCAAAACATATCCATAGTACTTATGTTGTGAAAGAAAACAGACAAAAAAAAACCTCAAGAAAAATAAAGTAGGGGGGCGGAGCCAAGATGGCCACATGAAAACAGCGTCTTACCGGAGCTCTCTCACAAAGTCTGTCAGATTCCTATAAAAAAGTGAATTTGAGCAGATCTGAGAGAGTTAGAAACCGTGAACAGTCTGTGTGGGGCAAATTTCCAAGCCGGGAGAGCCTAAAAGGCCGAAGGCACGAATCTGTAGACTCGGAGAGTGCTCAGCCCTGCGGAGCTGCTCCAGACCAAAGTGGAAGTGGCTGGTGGAGAAACCCATGTGGGAGACAGGCGGGAAGAAAGCTGGGTGCCTGAAACTGGAGGTGATCCCCAGGCCTCCCAACACAGGACAGCAGTCTGTGGAAGCCACGAGAGGCAGCACAACGCCACAGCCGTGAAACACCGACTCCTGAGGCTTGCAGCCTGAAGGAATGAAATGCGGATTCTTGAACTTCCAGGAGATATAATGGCCAGGTAAACAGCTCTAATCCCTGCCCCCCTCACCCAGAGAATTCTTCAGGGGAAAAAAAAAGAACGCTGGAACAGAGGAGAAAGAAGTGGGGCTTCAGTGGTCAGATAGTAGAAGTTCATTAGTCCCAGAGGGGTGGAGCCGGCAGGGGTCAACACTGGGAGCCCAGACGTAATCTTGCTCCCCCAGGGGAAGTGCCAGACATCAGCTCAAATAACAAACAGCTGAGACAATTGCTGAAGAGCAGCAGTGCTGGAGAGCACCCACAGGGAGTGAGATGCCAGGGAGCCAGACCCCTCCCCCACCCCTCAGGAAACTGAAGGCTATAATTCTAGACTCATAATCCCCAGAATAAGAAAGCTGGGACAGCGAGCCCTGAGCCCCAAAGGCAGAAATTTGTTGTAAAGCCAGGAAAATGCAAACCAACATGAAGAACACAAAAAAACTGAGGATGATAGATTCTTTTTATGGAGACAGGCATGATCAATGTACCAATTTGGAAGAGGACAGCAATGACACTATAGATACATCTGATACCTCAAAAGATAATGTGATCTGGTCTCCAGCCCCAAAAGTATTGCTGGAAGAGCTAAAGGAGGATTTTAAAAACCAAATTAGTGAGGTAAAAGAAAAAATGGAAAAAATGGAAAAGTCCCTAAAGAATAAGATTGGTGAAATGGCCACGGAGATTCAGAATCTAAATAGAGAAAATGACACCCTGAGAGGTAATATCAACCAATTGGAAAAGGAGACTCAAAAGCAAAATAAAAACACTAACTCATTAAAAATTAGAGTTGAGCAAGTGGAAGCTAATGAATCTATGAGGCACAAAGAAGTAGTCAAACAAAATGTAAAGAATGAAAAAATAGAAAAAAATATGAAATATCTGATTGGGAAAACAACTGAACTGGAAAATAGATCCAGGAGAGAAAATTTAAGAGTTATTGGTCTACTGGAAATCCATGATGAAAAAAAGAGCCTTGACAGTATCTTCGAAGAAATTATCAAAGACAACTGCCCAGAGGTCCTAGAACCAGAGGGCAAAATAGTCATTGAAAGAATTCACCTATCACCCCCTGAAAGAGATCCCAAACTGAAAACACCAAGAAATATTATAGCCAAATTTCAGAACTACAAACTCAAGAAGAAAATACTGCAAGCAGCCAAAAAGAAGCAATTCAAATATCGTGGAACTACAGTCAGGATCACGCAGGATCTCTCAGCTTCCACATTAAAAGACAGGAGAAATTGGAATATGATATTCCGAAGGGCAAAGGAGCTGAGACTACAACCAAGGATCAACTACCCAGCAAAACTAAGCATAATTTTTCAGGCAAGGAGATGGACATTCAACGAAATAAGGGAATTCCAGACCTGCCTTATGAAAAGGACGGAATTCAATGGAAAATTTGATCTCCAAATACAAAACTCAAGAGAGACATAAAAAGGTAACCAGGGGGAAAAATCCCCACAAACCTTATTAACCAATAAGTGCAGGTTGTTTGCATCTTTATGTGGGATTATATCATCTTATGTATGTTACATATATATATATATATATATATATACACACACACATATATATGTCAGTCTTGAGAATGGTACAGCTATTATGACAATTGAAAGGGATACACATAGATTGTGAATGCCTGTATAAATTAACTGATGTAAGGATAAAAAACATAAGTAAGAGATGTAAAGGGAGTAGTATGAGAGAAGAGGTAAGGAGGTAGTAGAAAAGGGTAAATTACACCAAATGAAGTGGCACAAAACATATTATAGTAGAGGGAAAGAAGGGAGGGAGAAGAGCAGTATTTGAGCTTTACTTTCATCTGATCTAGTTCAAGAAGGGAATAACATACCCTGATAAGTTTAGAAATCCAACTTGTCCTACGGGAAGTAGGAGGGGAAGGTGGAAAAAAGGGAGGGGGGTGGTCAGAAGGGAGGTGAGAAGTAACAAGTGGGAAATGGTAAGATAAGGGAGGGGAATAAAGACAGAGGGTAAACTGAGGAAGGCGACAGTCAAAAGCAAAAACTTTGTTGAGGAGGAGAAGGGGAAAGGGAGAAATAAAAACATAAACAGGGGAAATAGGATGGAGAAAAAGACACAGATAGAAATCCTAACTGTGAACGTGAATGGGATGAACTCTCCCATAAAACAGAAGTGGATAGCAGAATGGATTAAGGGGTTAATACTACAATATGCTGTTTACAAGAAACACATTTGAAACAGGGGGATACACACAGAGTAAAGGTAAAAAGCTGGAGTAAAATATATTGCGCCTCAGCTAAAGTAAAAAAAAAGCAGGTGCAGCAATCCTAATCTCAGACAAAGCAAAAGTAAAGATAGATTTAATTAAAAGAGATAAGGAAGGACTTTATATCCTGCTAAAAGGCACCATAAACAATGAAGCAATATCATTGTTTAACATATATGCACCAAGTGGTAGGGCATACAAATTCTTAGAGGAGAGGTTAAGGGAGTTACAGGAAGAAATAGACAGCAAAACTATAATATTGGGAGACCTCAACCTCCCCCTTTCTGAACTTGATAAATCTAACCTCAAAATAAATAAGAAAGAAATTAAGGAGGTAAACAGAGTTTTAGAAAAGGCAGATATGATAGACCTCTGGAGAAAACTGAATGGGGATAAAAAGGAATATACTTTCTTCTCAGCGGTACATGGCACATACTCAAAAATTGACCATGTACTAGGGCATAAAAACCTCACAATCCAGTGCAGAAAGGCAGAAATAGTCAAAGCACACATTTCAGATCATGATGCAATAAGAATTACTTATAACAAAGAACCATGGGAAAATAAGCTAAAAACTAATTGGAAACTAAATAATCTAATTCTAAAGAATGAGTGGACCAAAGAACAAATTAGAGAAACAATTAATAACTTCATTCAAGAGAATGACAATAATGAAACAACATACCAAAACTTATGGGATGCAGCAAAAGCAGGTCTTAGGGGAAGTTTTATATCCCTAAATGCTTACATGAATAAAATGGGGGAAAAGGAGATCAATGGCCTGGGCATACAGCTGAAAAAGCTAGAAAAAGCACAAATTGAAAATCCCCAATTAAATACCAAATTAGAAATACTGAAAATCAAAGGAGAGGTTAATAAAATTGAAACCAAGAAAACTATTGAATTAATAAATAAAACAAAGAGCTGGTTTTATGAAAAAACCAATAAAGTTAATAAACCTTTGGTCAATTTGTTTAAAAAAAAGAAAGAAGAAAATCAAATTACCAGTATCAAAAATGAAAAGGGTGAGGTCACCTCCAATGAAGAGGAAATCAAAACAATAATTAGGAATTATTTTGCCCAATTGTATGCCCATAAATTTAACAACCTTAGAGATATGGATGAATATCTACAAAAACATAAGTTGCCCAGGTTAACAGAAAAGGAAGTAAAATTTCTAAATAACCCTATATCACAAAAAAAAAATTGAGCATGTCATCAATGAACTCCCTAGGAAAAAATCTCCAGGGCCAGATGGTTTTACATGTGAATTCTATCAAACATTTAAAAATCAACTAATTCCAGTACTTTGTAGACTATTTGGGAAAATAGGTGAAGAAGGAGTCCTACCAAATTCTTTTTACCAGGTAGAGTCAAAACAGAGAAAGAAAATTATAGACCAGTTTCTCTAATGAATATTGATGCAAAAAATTTAAATATAATATTAGCAACAAGATTGCAGCAATTTATCATGAGAATAATACACTATGACCAGGTAGGATTTATTCCAGTAATGCAAGGCTGGTTCAATATTAGGAAAAGTATTAGCATAATTGACCGTATCAACAACAAAACTAGCAGAAACCATATGATCATCTCAATACACACAGAAAAAGCCTTTGACAAAATACAACACCCATTCCTATTAAAAACACTAGAAAGCATAGTAATAAATGGAGCCTTCCTTAAAATTATAAATAGCACCTACCTAAAACCATCAACAAGCATTATTGTAATGGGGATAAGCTAGATGCATTCCCAATAGGATCGGGGTGAAACAAGGATGTCCATTATCACCCCTACTATTTAATTTGGTACTAGAAACGTTAGCTGTAGCAATAAGAGAAGAAAAAGAAATTGAAGGAATTAGAATAAGAAAAAAAGAAACTAAATTATCACTTTTTGCAGGTGACATGATAATAATAAACAACTTTAGCAAAGTTGCAGGATATAAAATAAACCTACATAAATCCTCAGCATTCCTATACATTACTGACAAAGCCCAACAGCAAGAGATAGAAAGAGAAATTCCATTTAAAGTTACTGTAAACACTATAAAATATTTGGGAGTCTATCTGCCAAGACAAACCCAGGGCCTATATGAACATAATTATGAAACACTTTTCACGCGAATAAAGTCAGATCTAAATAAATGGAAAAATATCAGTTGCTCATGGGTAGGCTGAGCTAATATAATAAAAATGACAATTTTACCTAAATTAATCTATCTATTCAGTGCCATACCAATTGAACTACCAAAAAATTATTTTACTGAGCTGGACAAAATAACAACAAAATTCATCTGGAAAAACAAGAGGTCTAGAATATCTAGGGTTTTAATGAAAAGAAATGCTAGAGAAGGTGGCTTAGCCATACCAGATTTTAACTGTACTATAGAGCGGCAGTCAGAACTACCTGGTACTGGCTAAGAAACAGAAGTGTGGATCAGTGGAATAGGATAGGAATACAAGATGGAGAAGTCAACAACTATAGCAATCTACTCTTTGATAAACCCAAAGAGGCCAGCTTCTGGGCTAATAATTCACTATTTCACAAACACTGTTGGGAAAATTGGAAAATGGTAGGGCAGAAACTGGGCATAGACCAATATCTTACACCATATACCAAAATAAAGTCAAAATGCGTTCATGATTTAGGAGTAAAGGCTGATATTATAAGTAATTTGGGAGAGCAAGCAATAGTTTACTTATCAGATTTATGGGAAAGAAAAGAATTCATGACCCAACAAGAGATAGAGAGCATTACAAAATGCAAAATGGATAATTTTGATTATGTTAAATTGAAATGTTTTTGTACATAAAAAGCCAATGCAACAAAAATTAGGAGGGAAGCAGAAAATTGGGAGAAAATCTTTACAACTAGTATCTCTTATAAAGGCCTCATTTCCAAAATATACAGGGAACTGAGCCAAATATATAGGAATACAAGCCATTCCCCAATTGAGAAATGGTCAAAGGATATGAACAGGCAGTTTTCAGAGGAAGAAATTAAAGCTATCTATAGGCATATGAAAAAATGCTCTAAATCACTACTGATTAGAGAAATGCAAATCAAAACAACTCTTAGGTACCACATCTCTCCTATCAGATTGGCTAAAATAACAAAACAGGAAAATGAAAAATGCTGGAGAGGATGTGGGAAAATTGGAACATTGTTACATTGCTGGTGGAGTTGTGAGATGATCCAGCCATTTTGGAGAGTAATTTGGAACTATACCTAAAGGGCTATAAAAATTGTCATGCCCTTTGACCCAGCAATACCACTTCTAGGGTTGTGTCCCAAAGAAATCACACAAGCGGGAAAAGGACCCATATGTACAAAAATATTTATAGCGGCTCTTTTTGTGGTAGCTAAGAATTGGAAATCAAAGGGATGCCCATCAATTGGGGAATGGCTGAACAAGCTGTGGTATATGAAGGTAATGGAATACTATTGTGCCATAAGAAATGGTGATGATACGGACTTCATAACAGCCTGGAAAAACCTACATGACATAATGCTGAGTGAGTGGAGCAGAGCCAGGAGAACATTATACACAACCACAGATATATGGATTCTATGAGGACCAACCTTGACAGACTTCGCTCTTCTCGGCAACATAAGGTACAAAGACAACTCCAAAGGACTCACGATGGAGAATGCTATGTACGTACAGAGATAGAACTATGAAGTTTGAATGCAGATTGAGGCACACTTCATGCTCGCCTTTTTTTCCCCCTTATTTTCTTCTCTACTGTTTTTGTTTTTGGGTGGTTTTTTTTTTTGGTCCTGTTTCTTCTTTCTCATGATTCATTCCGTTGGTCATAATTCTTCTCCACAACTCGACTAGTTTATAAATTAATTCAATGTGAAGTTATACATGGTAGTTATATGAGGTTCCATGCCATCTTGGGGAGGGAGTGGGGAGAGAGGGGAGAAAATCTGGAACTCAAAATTATGTAGAAACCATATGTTGTAAACTGAAACTAAAACTAAAAATAAATAAAAAGAAAAATAAAGTAAAAGAAAAAACTATCCTTCAATCTGTATTCAGACACCATCAGTTATTTCTCTGGGGTTAGATAGCATTTTTTATTCTAAGTTCTTCAGAGTTGTCATGGATTGTTGTATTGCTGAGAATAGCCAAGTCATTTGCAGCTGATCATCTTACAATATTGCTGTTACTTTGTACCCAGGACATGTCACTTTGCATCAGTCCATGGAAATCTTTCCAGGTTTTTCTGAGAGCATCCTGCTCATCATTTCTTAAAGTACAATAGTATTCCATCATAATTTCATACCACAACTTGTTCAGCCATTCTCCAGTTGATGGACATCCCCTCAATTTCTAATTCTTTGCCCCCAGAAAAGAGCTGCTATACATATCTTTGTACATATGAGTCCTTTTCTTTTTTTTTAAATCTTTTTTGGAATACAGACATAGTAGTGGTATTGTAGATCAAATGGTATGTATGCATGGTTTTATAGCCCTTTGGGCATAGTTCCAAATTGTTCTATAGAATGGTTGAATTAGTTCACAACTCTGCCAATGATACATTAATGTTTCATTTTTCCTGCATCCTCTTCAACATTTGTCATTTACCTTTTCTGTCCTGTTAATTAGCCAATCTAATAGGTATGAGGTAGTATCTCAGAATTGTTTTAATTTGGATTTCTGCAATCAATAGTGAGTTTGAATACTTTTTCATCTGGCTATAGATAGCATTAATTATTTCATCTTATTTTTTTATAAATTTGACTCAGTTCTCCATATGTTAGAGAAACGAGGCCTTTATCAGAGAAGCTTGCTTAAAGTTTTTACACAGTTACTATGGATAACTGTATTTTCCTCCATCCTATTCCCCCTACACTCATTTATTCTATTCTCTCTCTCCTTTCACCCTGTTCCTCCTCAAAAGTGTTTCGCTATCCCTTCCCAATCTGCCCTTCCTTCTATCACGTCCCCCATCCCTTTCTCCTTCTACTTTCCTGTATGGTAAGATAGATTTCTATATCCCATAGCCTATGTATCTTATTCGCTCTTTGAACCAATTCTGATGAGAGTAATGTTCATTCACGCCCCCTCACCTCCCCCTTTCCCTGCAATGTAAAAGCTTTTTCTTGCTTCTTTTATCTGAGATAATTTACCCCATTCTACCTCTCCCTTTCTCTTTCTCCCAGTACATTCCTCTCTCACATTTTAATTTTATTTTTTAGATATCATCCCTTCATACTCAACTCACACCTGTGCCCCCTATCTATATACACTCCTTCTAGCTATTCTAATAATTAGAAAGGTCTCATAAGTTGCAAATATCATGTTCCCATGTAGGAATGTAAACGATTTAACCTTATTAAGTCCGTTGTGATTTCCCTTTCCTGTTTACCTTTTTATGCTTCTCTTGAGTCTTGTATTTAAAAGTGAAATTTTCTATTCAGTTCTGGTCTTTTCATCAAGAGTACTTAAAAGTCCTCTATTTTATTGAATGTCAGTATCAATTTTTACCCCTGAAGGATTATACTCGGTTTTGCTGGGTTTAATTTCTTGGTTTAATCCTAGTTCCTTTGCCATCCAGGATATCATTCCAAGCTCTCTGATTCTTCAAAATCAAAGCTGCCAAATCTTGAATTATCCTGACTGTGGCTCCACGATACTTGAATTATTTCTTTCTGGCTGCTTGCAACATTTTCTCCTTGACCTGGGAACTCTGGAATTTGGCTATAATATACCTGGGAGTTTTCATTTGGGGATCTTATTCAGGAGGTGATTAGTGGATTCTTTCCATTTCTATTTTACCCTGTAGTTCTAGAGTATTAGGGCAGTTTTCCCTGATAATTTCTTTTTTTAACCTTTAGATTTTTTTATTTTTGGTTTACAACACACAATTTTACATGTTCTTGAGTTTCAAATTTTCTTCCCAGCCCCCCCTTCTCCCCTCCCCACCAAGACAGCATGTAGATTCTACATAGACCTTCGCATTAAAGTTATTTACACAACAGTCAAGTTGCAAAGAAGAATTATGACCAATGGAATGAATCATGAGAGAGAAGAAACAAAACCAAAAAAAAGAGGAAAAAAAAGAGAGCAAATAGTTTGCCTCAATCTGCATTCAGACTCCACAGTTCTTTCTCTGGATGTAGCTAGCTTTTTCCATCATGAGTTCTTTGGAGATGTCTTTGAGCCTTGTATTGCTGAGGGGAGCCAAGTCTATCAAAGTTAGTCATCACAGAATCAATATGTCTGTGGTTGTGTATAGCATTCTCCTGGTTCTGCTCCTCTGACTCAGCATCAGTTCATCTAGGTTTTTCCAGGTTATCAATGAAGTCCATATCTTCCCCATTTCTTATAACAAATAGTATTCCATTACATTCATATACCACAACTTGTTCAGCCATTCCCCAATTGATGGGCATCCCTGTGATTTCCAATTTTTTGCCACTACAAAAAGAGCAACTATAAATATTTTTGTACATACAGGTCCCTTTCCCACTTGTGTGATCTCTTTGGGATATAGCCCTAGGAGTGGTATTGCCGGGTCAAAGGGTATGTACATTTTTATAGCCCTTTGGGCATAGTTCCAAATTGCTCTCCAAAATGACTGGATCTGTTCGCAACTCCACCAACAATGTATTAATGTTCCAATTTTCCCACATCCTCTCCAGCATTTATCATTTTCCTCTTTTTTCATGTTAGACAATCTGACAGGAGAGATGTGGTACCTAAGAGTTGTTTTGATTTGAATTTCTCTAATCAATAGTGATTTAGAGCATTTTTATGCCTATAGATATCTTTAATTTCTTCCTCTGAAAACTACCTGTTTATATCCTTTGACCATTTCTCAATTGGGGAATGACTTGCATTCCTATAAATTTGGCTCAGTTCCCTATATATTTTAGATATGAGGCCTTTATCAGAGACATTGGTTGTAAAGATTTTCTCCCAACTTTCTGTTTCCATCCTAATCTTTGTTGCTTTGGCTTTGTTTATACAAAAACTTTTCAGTTTAGCATAATCAAAATTATCCATTTTACATTTTATAATGCTCTCTATTTCTTGTTGGGTCATGAATTCTTCCCTTTCCCATAAATCTGACAGGTAAACTATTCCTTGCTCTCCCAAATTGCTTTTATTATCAGCCTTTATTCCTAAATCATGTACCCATTTTGACTTTATTTTGGTATATGGTGTAAGATATGGGTCTATGCCAAGTTTCTGCCATACACGTTTCCAATTTTCTCAGCAGTTTTTGTGAAATAGTGAATTCTTAGCTCGGAACCTGGATTCTTTGGGTTTATCAAAGAGCAGATTGCTATAGTCGTTGACTACTGTGTCTTGCATACCTAACCTATTCCACTGATCTACCACTCTGTTTCTTAGCCAGTACCAGGTAGTTTTGAGGACTGCTGCTTTATACAACAGTTTAATATCTGGTATGGCTAGGCCACTTTCCCTAGCATTTCTTTTCATTAGTTCCCTTGATATTCTGGACTTTTTGTTTTTCCAGGCAAATTTTGTTATTATTTTATCTAGCTCTGTAAAATAATTTTTGGTAGTTTGATTGGTATGGCACTGAATAAGTAAATTAATTTAGGTAAAATTATCATTTTTATTATGTTAGCTTGGCCTAACCAGGAGCAACTGATGTTATTCCGTTTAATTAGATCTGACTTTATTTGTGTGAGAAGTGTTTTGTAATTGTGTTCGTATAGGCCCTGGGTTTGTCTTGGCAGTTAGACTCCCAAATATTTTATAGTGTTTACAGTAACTTTAAATGGAATTTCTCTTTCTATCTCTTGCTGTTGTGCTTTGTCAGTAATATATTGCAATGCCGAGGATTTATGTGGGTTTATTTTACATCCTGCAACTTTGCTAAAGTTGTTTATTATTTCAAGTAGTTTTTTACTTGGATCTCTAGGATTCTCTAAGTAAATCATTATATCCTCTGCAAAAAGTGATAATTTAGTTTCTTCTTTGCCTATTCTAATTCCTTCAATTTCTTTTTCTTCTCTTGATGCTAAAACTAACATTTCTAGTACCAAATTGAATAATAGGAGTGATAATGGACATCCTTGTTTCACCCCTGATCTCATTGGGAATGCACCTAGCTTATCCCCATTACATATAATGCTTGCTGATGGTTTTAGGTAGGTGCTATTTATAATGTTAAGGAAGACTCCATTTATTCCTATGCTTTCTAGTGTTTTTAATAGGAATGGGTGTTGTATTTTGTCAAAAGTGTTTTCTGCATATATTGAGATAGTCGTATGGTTTCTGCTAGTTTTGTTATTGATATGATCAATGATGCTGATAGTTTTCCTAATATTGAACTGGCCTTACATTCCTGGAATAAATCCTACCTGGTTGTAGTGTATTATTCTCATGATGAGTTGCTGCAGTCTTTTTGCTAATATTTTATTTAAAACCTTTGCATCAATATTCATTAGGGCAATTGGTCTATAATTTTCTTTCTTTGTTTTGACTCTTCCTGGTTTAGGTATTAGTACCATATATGTGTCATAAAAAGATTTTGGTAGGACTCCTTCTTCACCTATTTTCCCAAATAGTCTATAAAGCATGGGAATTAATTGTTCTTTAAATGTTTGATAGAATTCACATGTAAAGCCATCTGGCCCTGGAGATTATTTCCTTGGGAGTTCATTGATGTCTTGTTCAATTTCTTTTTCTGATATGGGGTTATTTAAGTAGTTTATTTCTTCTTCTGTTAACCTGGGAAATATGTATTTTTTGTAAATATTCATCCATTTCCCCGAGGTTATCAAATTTATGGGCATACAATTGGGCAAAATAATTCCTAATTATTGTTTTAATTTCCTCTTCATTGGAGGTGAATTCACCCTTCTCATTTTTGATATTAGTAATTTGGTTTTCTTCTTTCTTTTTTTAAATTAAATTGACCAAGTGTTTATCAATTTTATTGGTTTTTACATAAAACCAGGTCTTAGTTTTATTTATTAGTTCAATAGTTTTCTTGATTTCAATTTTATGAGTCTCTCCTTTGATTTTCAGTATTTCTAATTTGGTGTCCAATTGGGGATTTTCAATTTGTTCTTTTTCTAGCCTTTTGAGTTCCATGCCCATTTCATTGATCTCCTTTTTATCTATTGTAGTCATGTAAGCATTTAGAGATATAAAACTTCCCCTAAGACCTGCTTTTGCTGCATCCCATAAGTTTGGTATATTGTCTCAATTATTGTCATTCTCTTCAATGAAGTTATTAATTGTTTCTCTGATTTGTTCTTTGGAGCACTTTTTCCTCAGAATTAGATTATTTAGTTTCCAATTAATTTTTAGTTTATCTTTCCATGGTCCTTTAT
This sequence comes from Trichosurus vulpecula, assembly GCF_011100635.1. Lineage (NCBI taxonomy): Eukaryota > Metazoa > Chordata > Mammalia > Diprotodontia > Phalangeridae > Trichosurus > Trichosurus vulpecula. Next base: position 53,170,044 of record NC_050581.1, on the reverse strand, counting down.
TAAAAATAATTTTTATTGCATCATGATCTGAGAAGGATGAATTGACTACTTCAGTCTTTCTGTACTGGATTGTGAGGTTTTTATGCCCTAGTACATGGTCAGTTCTTGAGTATGTGCCATGTACCACTGAGAAAAAAGTATATTATTTTTTATCTCCATTCAGTTTTCTCCAGAGATCTGTCATATCTGCCTTTTCTAAAATTTTATTCACCTCCTTTACTTCTTTCTTGTTTATTTTGAGGTTAGATCTATTGAGTTCAGAGAGGGAGAGGTTGAAGTCCTCCAGTAGTATGTTTTTGCTGTCTATTTCTTCTTGTAACTCCCTTAACTTTGCCTCTAAGAATCTGCATGCTATACCACTTGGTACGTATATGTTAAATAATGATATTGCTTCATTGTCTATGGTGCCTTTTAGCAAGATACATTGTCCTTCCTTAACTCTTTTAATTAGATCTATCTTTGCTTTTGCTTTGTCTGAGGTTAGGATTGCTATTCCTCCTTTTTTTTTACTTTAGCTGAAGCACAATATATTCTACTCCATCCTTTTACTTTTACCCTTTTAGCCTTTTTGTATTATTGCCTTCAGTTTCCTGAGTATACCCCTTTTTCAAATGTGTTTCTTGTAAACAACATATTGTAGGATTATGGTTTTTAATCCATTCTGCTATCCACTTCTGTTTTATGGGAGAGTTCATCCCATTCACATTCACAGTTATGATTACAAGCTGTGTCTTTTTCTCCATCTTGTTTCCCCCCCCCCACCCCTGTTTATGCTTTTATTTAACTCTCCCACCTTCTGCTCCTCAAAAGTTTTCCTTTTGATCACTGCCTTCCTCAATTTACCCTCCCTCTTGATTTCCCTCCCTTATCTTACCCTTTTCTCCTTGCTACTTCTTCCCTCCCTTCTGACCCTGCCCCCCTTTTCTTTCCCCTTTCCCCTCCTACTGCCTGTAGGACAAGTTTGATTTCTACAACTTTCAGAGTATGTTATTCTCTTCTTGAACCAAATCCGATTAGAGTAAAGCTCATATATTAATCTTCTCTCTCCCATCTTTCCCTCTACTATAATGTGTTTTTGTGCCTCTTCATTTGATGTAATTTACCCTTTTCTACTACCTCCTTACCTCTCCTCCCAGAACCCTCCCTTTACATCTCTTAATTATGTTTTTTATCATTATATCAGTTATTTTATACAGACATTCACAGTCTATGTGTATCCCTTTCAATTGTCATAATAACTGTACTATTCTCAGGACTGACATATATATAATGATATAATCCTATATGAAGATGGAAATAATTTGCTCTTATTGATTAATAAAGTTTGTGGAGGGCTTTCCCCTGTTTACCTTTTTATGTCTACCTTGAATTTTGTATTTGAAGATCAAATTTTCCATTGAGTTCTGGCCTTTTCATCCCTTTTTTCATTGAATGTCCACCTCCTTGCCTGAAAAATTATGCTCAATTTTTCTGGGTAGTTGATCCTTGGTTGTAGTCCATGCTCCTTTACCCTTCGGAATATCATATTCCAATTTCTCCTGTCATTTAATGTAGTAGCTGAAAGATCCTGCATGATCCTGACTGTAGTTCCACAATATTTGAATTGTTTATTTTTGGTTCCTTGCAGTATTTTCTCCTTGACTTTGCAATTCTGAAATTTGGCTATAATATTTCTTGGAATTTTCAATTTGGGATCTCTTTCAGGGGGTGATAGGTGAATTCTTTTGATGACTATCTTACCCTCTGGTTCTAGGACCTCTGGGTAGTTATCTTTGATAATTTCTTTGAAGATACTGTCCAGGCTCTTTTTTTCATTATGGATTTCTGGTAGATCAATAATTTTTAAATTTTCTCTCCTGGATCTATTTTCCAGGTCAGTTGTTTTTCCAATCAGATATTTTACATTTTCTTCTTTTTCTTTCATTCTTCACATTTTGTTTGACTACTTCTTGATGCCTCATAGAATCATTAGCTTCCACTTGCTCAATTCTAATTTTTAATGAGTTGCTGTCTTCATTTTGCTTTTGAGTTTCCTTTTCCAATTGGTTGGTTTTACCTTTCAGGGTGTCATTTTCTCTATTTAGATTCTGAATCTCCATAGCCATTTGTGCTGATCTTATTTTTTAAAGACTTGATTTCATCAGTGTTTTTTTTCCATTTTTTTCCATTTTTTTTTCTTTTATCTACCTAATTTGGTTTTTAAAATCCTCCTTTAGCTCTTCTGGGAATGCTTTTTGGGCTTGAGAGCAGTTCACATTCCCTTTTGAGGTATCAGATGTGGGCATAGTGTCAATGCTGTCCTCTTCTGAATTGGTATTTTGATCTTCCCCATCTCTATAAAAAGAATCAATGGTCCTCGTTTTTTTCATGTTCTTCTTCATGTTGGTTAGCTTTTTCCTGGATTTACATTAGATTTCTGCTTTTGGGGCTCAGGGATTTCTGTCCCAGGTTTTTTGTTCTGGGAATTGTGAGCCTAGTTACTGGCTTTGTGTGTTATAGCCTTCAGTTTCCTGAAGTGTGTGGGAGGTGTCCTCTGGCTGCCTGAAGTCTCCTCTTCCCTTGGGTCTGCTCTCTAGAACTGTTGCTCTTCAGCAATGGTCTCAGCTGTTGTCTGTGCTGGTGTCTGCCACTTCCTCTGGCTGTGCAAAGGTATGTCTGGGCTCCTGGTGTTGACCCCTGCTGGCGCCACCCCTCTGGGACTCAGAAACTCACACTGCTCTGCCACTGAAGCCCCACTTCTGTCTCCTCTATTCCAGTGTTTTTCCCAAAGAATTCTCTGGGTCATTGAGGGATGAGAGTCATTTATCTGGCCATTATATCTCCTGGAAGTTCAAGAAGGTGCATTTCAAACGTTTGGGCTGCAAGCCTCATGTCTCATGGCCACAGGTGCTGCACTGCAGCCTCTCATAGCTTGGACAGACACCCTTCCTGTGCTTGGAGTCCTGGAGATCTCCACCAGTTTCGGGGGCCCAGATTTCTCCCAGCCTGGATAGCTGGCTGGTTTCTGCAGCTGCTTCTGCTTTGGTGCTGTCTGGTGCAGCTCCAAGTGCTGGGTGGTCTCGCAGCCTACAGATTTGTCCCATTGACCTTATGGACTCTCCTGGCTTTGAAATTTGCCCCACTCAGTCTGGTAGTGGCTTCTAACTCTCTCAAATCTGCTCAGATTCACTTTTTAGAAGTATCTGACAGAACTTGTGAGAGAGATTTGGTAAGACACTGTTTTCATGTGGTTGTCTTGGCTCCACCTCCTCTCTGATAATTTCTTGGAAGATGATGTCTAGGCTCTTTTTCTGATCATAGCTTTCAGGTAATCCAATAATTTTTATATTATCTCTCTTGGATCTACTTTCCACAGCAGTTGTTTGTCCAATGAGATATTTCCCATTGTCTTCTATTTTTTTCATTCTTTTGGCTTTATTTTATTGCTTCTTGGTTTCTCATAAAGTCATTAACTTCCATTTGCTCCATTCTAGTTTTTAAGCAATTATTTTCTTCAGTGAGCTTTTGGACCTCTTTTCCATTTGGCCAATTCTGTTTTTAAGGCATTCTTCTCCTCATTTGCTTTTTGGACCTCTTTTCCATTTGGCCTACTCTGTTTTTTAAGGCATTATTTCCTTCAGTATTTTTTTTTGTGTGTCTCCTTCACCAAGCCGTTGACTCTTTTCTCATGATTCTGTAGCATCACTCTCATTTCTCTTCCCAATTTTTCCTCTACCTCTCTTACTTGATTTTCAAAATACTTTTTGAGTTCTTCCATGGCTGGGAGCCCCAGAAGCACCTGCTGTCAGTGCTGATTCAGTCACTCTCAATGCCCACCCCTAACCAGTTGAGGCCAGTCTGTGGTGATGGGACCTGTGCTGAATTGTACTCCACTCACACCCTAGTGCAACAGACCCTTCCTGCTGACCTTCTAAATTGTGCCTGGTGTCTGTGGGTCAAAAGGTCCAGAAACCGCCATAGCTGCCAGCAAGTCAATCACCCCAAGGCCTGCTCCGGCCTCACTGGGGCTGGGTCTGCACTGGTATAGCTTGCGCTGGGTTGCACTCCTCTCTCTGCCTGGTGCAACAGGCCTTTCCTGCCCACCTTGTGAGTTGTCTTTGGCTGGAATTTTGTTTCACTCTGTCTTTTCACGGGTTCTGCTGCTCTAGAATTTGTTTAGAGACTTTTTAAAAAGGTATTTGGAGGGTTTTGGAGAAGTCAGGTGAGTCCCTTCCTTTATTCTGCAATCTTGGCTTTGCCCCCTGATACTCTCTTCTTTTTAGATTTTCAGGACACCACTCTCTCCTGGCTCCCCTCCTGTCCATCCAGCTGATCTTCTCTGCTTCCTTTGCTGGATCCTTTTTCAGATCATTTCTTCTAACTATAAGTGACCCTCAGGGTACTGTCCTAGGCATTCTCTCCTCTCTCTATACTACTTCACTTGGTGATTTAATTACCATCTGATGATTCTCTAATCTCCCAGTCCTGCCAAACTCCAATCTCACATCTCCAACTTCCCTTCAGATATTTTGTAAGAGGCCAATAGACATCTTAAACTCACTATGTCCAAAACAAAACTCATTACCTTTCCTCTAAATCCTCCCCTCTTCTTCCTACCTTCCCTATGTCTCTAGAGGGCAATATCACCCTCTCAATCCTTCAGGCTAGAAACTCAGGAGTCATTTTGGATTCTTCCCTATCTCTTACCTCATATATCCAATCTGTTGCCAAAGCCTGTCAATTTTACCTTTTTGCATTTGAACCTTCTTTTTCCTTTGACACTGCCGTCACTCTAGTATAGACCCTTATCACCTCATGCCTGGTTATTGCAATAGGTTGTAACTGTGTATGTGAGTACTCACAATGCATACATAAAAACCCATTTGGGGGGTACATATGTATGATGATGGTATTACAATAAGCCTGTCCATGTCATGAGTTTACTCTGGGTCAGTTCTTTACTATTACTGTGTAGGTGCCCACTTAGGGAAAGTGTCTTCTATTATTTTGGAGTCCATATCCTGCTCTACAACCTGGTGGTGCTGTCTTCTGATTGGCTAGCTGTTGTGGTCCTGTCTGGCTAAGAGATGGATGATGAGGTTGAGTGCGTGGACACACCTGTTTCTGTGGGGATATGGGTCTGGGGGCAGTGGCTAGCTAGAGGCAGTGGCTGGGATCCCATCACATAGACATGCCTGCTGTTCTGTGAGAAATATGAGTTCATGGACACACTTGTTGTTCTAGTGAGCAGTGAGGCATACATGAAGAAGTTAGGATATTGAGTGTGTGTGTTGGGGGGAGTGGTGGTGAGGGGCTAGGTAGGTGCAGTGGGGTCTATAAGGAAGTTAGAATATTGCATCTGGGGGCAGCTTTATTAGGATTCATTACTTCTACATAAAGGCCAGCATCTCCCTATCACCTCCAGGACAGATCCCTCTGGCATTCAAAGACTTTTATAACCTAGTCCCTTCCTACCTTTCAGATCTTCTTGCACTCTATTCTCTTTGATCCAGTGGCATTCACCTTCTCACTGTTCTGGAAACAAGACACTTTCTCTCTTGGCTCTGGACATTTTCAATGCCAGTTTTCCATGCCTGGGATGTTTTCCCTCCTCTACCTATTGGCTTTCCTGGTTCCCTTTAAGTGTCAACTAAAATCCTATCTTCTATAGGAAGTCTCTCCCAATCTCTCTTAATTCCAGCTCCTTCTCTCCTCTCTTTGTTAATTATTTCCTATTTATCCTATCTAGCCCACAAAAAAGTCCACATAGGGTATCATACCCTTACCTATGGGTGCTCTGCCCAAAGGAATGGCTGGAAGCTCCCAAGATACCTTGGGATTTACAGGCTAGATTTTTTTCTTAAGGAACATGCCTTAAACCCAAAACACTCTGGTTCTCATTGGCCAACGATAGAGCCCAGGCCAAGCCCCTCTTAGTCGTTGTTTGGGCCCTGATTGACTCAGAGTGAATGTAAATAGCAATTGTTCCTGTTTTGGCCAGAAACCCTGAGGGTCTTCTCCTCCCAGATTGATTTTTTTTCCGCTAGGTAAAGAGGTGGTTCTTTGCCTCTTTCTTACCTAGCCTTAATCACTGAGTATGTGTTGCCTCAGTCAAACTGAGATGTGTTAAAGATCTTAGCTTAAAAAGGCCAAGGTCTCCCACTGCATCCAGGGCCATCTCCAGTCCTCCTGATCTATATCTCACCCCTAGACCTAGAGGCTCTGGAGGAGAAAGTGGGACTTTGCCCAGCTCTCCCTCACTTAAATCCAATTCACTTGCATGTCATGGCATCACCTCCCTGATATCATGGTCCTCCTTGAGAAGGAAGGACAAACACCACCACCAATAACAATCTATCCTGTATATAGCTACATATTTTTTTACAGGTTAGCTCCTTCATTATACTGTAAACTCCTTGAGGGCAGGGATTGTCTTTTGACTTTTTATATCCCCAGCACCTAGCACAGTGCCTGGCACATAGGAGGCAATTAATCAGTGTTTATTGATTGATGTATCTGTTTTTCCATAGCCCCTCTAACATTTGCCATTTTTTGCTTTTCTCATCTTTGCTAGTTTGATGGGCATCAGGAAAGAGGAACATTTTAGAAAAGATATCGAAAAAATAGAGGACAACTAGACGAGAATTATCACGGTGGTTAGAAGACTGAAGACCATGCCTCAAGTTTTTCACCATTCCAGCCTAGTCCAGTCCATTCCAGCAATTACTGCTGCCAAAGTAATTTTCTTTAAGTCCAGATATGACCACAGGACTCCTTCACTCAATTAACTCTAGTGGCTCCTATTGCCTCTAGCATAAGATGTAAACTCCCTTTAGCTTTTAAAGCCCTTCACAAATCAGCCCCACTCTATCTTTCCAGCCTCATTGGGTATTGTTCCTTTCCTGTGCTTCCCAGACCAGCCAAACTACCTTCTTTCTGTTCCTCATTTGTCAGTCTACATCTTCCCTACCTGGGTTTTTTCCTGGGCTGCCTCCTTGATTCACTCTCTTCTTTTAAGACCCAGCCCAAGTACCATCTTCTTCATTAAGCTTTTTAAAAAATTTCCTCATATGCTAGTGCTCTCTCTCTCTCAAACTACCTTGTATCTTAACAACTTTATATTTGTTTACTTTATATTTATGTTAAATATATTTATACATGTATTTTTGTCTCCTACATTAGAATGCAAACTCTTTGGAAGCAGGAGTTGTTTCATTCTTTATACTTGTATTCCTGTCTTCTAGAATAGGGCCTGGTGAATAAAGCTTAATAAACATTGATTGATACTGTTTAACCTAGTTCAGAATATAAGACCTTTAGATGGAGGTAGCAACAGGGTAAATGTATTAAAAGATTTAAAAATCTGTCATGTAGAAGAGGATTTTTTTCCTGCTTAATTCAAAAAGTCAGAACACAATGTTCCCAGACACAATGGGCATAAGTTCAAGAGTCAGATTTAGACATAATATAATGAAAAACTTCCTAAAAGCTGGGGAAAGGGCTACTTCAGGAGGTAGCAAGTTCACCTTCATTGAAAGTCAGCAAATGGCAGCTTGGTGAAGCAGTGGCTAGGGCACCAGTCCTAGAGTCTGGAGGACCTTAGTTCAAATCTGGCCTTAGACACTTACTAGCCGTGTGACCCTGGGCAAGTCATTTAACCTCAATTACCTCCCCCAAAAAAACTCATCAAAGAAGGATGGTTAATTCTATTATAGAGGATGCCCATTCCTCTGGAATAGGGATTTATTTTTAGGTACAGGTTTGACTAGCTACCTTCTGAGATCTCTTCCAACTCTGAGACTTTGTGAGTCTATGTAGATCTAGATTTTAGAATTAGGACTATTGGGATTGAAGTCATTGCATAAAAAGGCACATTTTGATTCAGCACAAAGAATAAATTTCTAATAATTAGATGTTTTAAAAAATGAAATGGGCTATCTTATTAAGTAGAGGATTCTTCATCCCTGGAAGTGCTCAGAAAGACATTGAATAACCATTTGTTGTGATATTATAGAAGGAATTCTCATATGCACTAGAAATTGAACTTGATAAATTTTTAATGTTCCTTCCAAATCTAAGATTAACTGTTTCCATGTGATAAGTACAAAATGAGCAGCATAGGAGTTGAGAAAATAGACATATTGCTGTGAGCTGGGGTGATCCTGGGATATTCATGGATGTAACACTTAAACTAAGTCTTGAAGAGTCAAGTCCATGAATTAGGTCTGGAAGACTCAGGCCTTAATTTTAATTTGATACAAATTTCAAACCATTCTTGTAGATAGAAAGGGTATTGCAGTCAGGAGAATGCTGTAATCCAAAGTGTGGAGGCAATAAAGTGAGGAGGCCAGTTTGGTTAATGCAGAGGGCTTTATTGAGTGCAGTGGGGAGGAGGGGTGGGGAAGAAGGGAAAGAGGGAGGGGGAGGGGAGAAAGGGAGGGAGGGAGAGAGAGAGAGAGAGAGAGAGAGAGAGACAGAGGGAGGGAGAGAGAGAGAGAGAGAGAGAGAGAGAGAGAGAGAGAGAGAGAGAGAGAGAGATTGGAAGCTAGAAATATAATAACATAATTTGGGACTAGACTGTGAAGGGCTTTGAATGCTAGGCTGAGGAGTAGGAAGTCTATCCTCTAGGAATTATGAAGTTAATGAAGATTTTAAGTGTATGTGTTTGGGGAGGGAGTTAGGGTGAAGTTTGATGAAAATAGTATCTAAGAAGATTATTTTAGAAATGAAAACCACCTTTTCATTTTATCTCGCCATCTTCTTTGCCTCACTGACCTCTGAGAAGTCATCTCTAATTAATAATGTCCTTTCTTCTAACCATAACTGATAACCGAATAGTCTCATTCTCTCAATAGATAGATTTCATGAGGACAGAAGCAAAATGATGAAGTGATGAACCAAGCAATAAAACCCACAAAAATATGTACCTTGCTGGCTGCAATGGGTCGCAGTAAGAAACAAGGAAGGCAGAATCTCCAAGATTTATTTTTATAGATATGATTACATTGCTCTTTGTTGATGTGATATTTTTTCTTGTGATCAGAGCATCCACTTCAGTCTTCAACCAAAACACCCTCTGCGAATACTTAACTGCTTTACTTATGGTACTGTGAACACATATCTCAGTCTCTAAATCCTTTGAAAATCTGATCGTTCAGCTTGCATAAAAACAGGATATGGGACAAGCTTCCATTGTCTTTCCCTTTCCATTTCCTTTTCCTTCTATAACACCCTCCAAGCTACTTTCCCAACATATCTATGGGCCATCAAAGGGTATGTGGTTCTGGGGATAATCCTGTAGGGCTGCGCAGCTACTACTATAGGTCATGGCATCCCCACCGGTGTGCATTCCACTAACAATCAGCCAGTAGACACAATTAGCTCAGAACAAAGGCATTTAGTAGCATGGCACAGTAGTGGTACAAAACTCCTGCTGTAAGCCTGGGGTGCAATTTTCTCACAAACACATCCAGCATCCATGAGAAGAGTAGGCACACGTTTAGAGTTCAGTGGTTGTGAGGCACAAACATAGAGACCACATGTAATTCAGACAACTCACAACTCCTAATACTGCAGGATCTGGAGGTCTTCATAGAGTTTTCATAGAGCCACTCTTGAGTGTACAATCTCTGCTAGGTAGGTCATTCAACTGGGTTTGCAAGGTATGTACATCTAAATAACTCAATTCCTTTCTGCTGCCAGGTGGTCATGGTCCCTAAAGTTGTTTCACTGTGTCTCTGTTCCCTAATGGATGTAGCGCTCCCTACAGATCCAGCAGCTTCCCTCAAAAGTAATATGACTTTTGGGGTGGGTTCGGGGAGAGGCGTTCCCTCCTCTTCCCCTGCAAGAATCTTTTCTAACAGGAAGCTCTAACTCCACATAGATTAGCTATTTTAAAACTCCTAAGAGAGTGACTGATTTGTTGGCTAAGCCAATGAAGTTGTTCCCAAGAGAAATGTGTTCATATTTCATAAAGAGATCACTAGATATGGCCAAATCTTTACAGTTTAACATTTCATTAGTGCCTTGTGATTATTTTCTATTCTTTTCTGGGCTGTTGGATTTGTCAAAGGTTAACTTGTCTTTTCTCCTTCTTTTTCTCTTCTTTTATTACTTTGTTTCTTCTTTTTTTCCTTTCCTTTCTCTCCAACATTCAAAACAATAGATTCATTTCATATCCAGTCAAGTGGCCTGATTGAGAGTAAAGTGAGTTAAACTCCAACTGAGCTTTTAACATTGTGAAGAGAGCTGTTCTAGTGAGCAGGATAAATACGTGGTAAACACCCCAACTCATGGACTGATGTTATCCAATTTATGTACTTCACTAGCCTGTCATGTCAAGACAGGAATTAGCTGTTGTGTTATAAGAAATGATAAAAGGGCTGAGTTTAGAAAAGTTGGTGAAGATTTGTATTAACTGATACAAAATGAAACAAACAGAATTAGGAGAACAATTTATACAATAACAACCATACTATAAAGATAAGTTGGAAAGATTTCGGGATTCTGATTAATACAATGGAACCAACCATAATTCCAGAAGATTTATGATGAAATATGCTAACCCCCTTCACATAGAGAGGTAATGGACACAGAGTGCAGATTGGAGCAATTTGTTTGACATGGCTAATGAAGAAAGTTGTTTTCTTGACTATACATATTTGTAAGCTTTGTTTTTCTTGCTTTCTCAACATGTGTGGGAGAGGAAGTTTGGGGAGAGAAAATTCAGAACTGAAAATAAATAAAATTGATTTACCATAAAGAAAAAAAAGACAAGAACTAGTGATTTGTACCTGGACCTTGAATAATGAGCACATGCCTACCTGGAAGTTGAAAACTGAGCTTAAATCAGGTCTTGCCAATCAAGTCTGTACCTTCATTTCAATTTATGTGTAGGGAGATGGGATTTACATCTAAGTCTTCCGGACTCCACTTGATCCACTATACCAGGGGTGTCAAACATGTTGTGCACTGGCTCCATATGGCCCACAACACTCCTGAGTGTGTTGACTGGAACCAGATTTTAATGTCATAGGGAAATATCTAACAAAATAAATAAAATAACAATAAAACATAGATAAAACTAAGTCCATATGTGCCCCACAGGGATCCTTATGCATGGATTAGTGCCCTTTCTGCACCCTGCTCTATACCCAATCTTCCTATTTGAATTTAACACAGCTGTACTGCACCATGCAGCCAAATGGTCATTATAATTGCACAGGCTTCGGTTTTTGTTTTCTTTTTCCAATTCATTAGTATAGTTCTTGTGTAATTGTAGTTTTCCAGCTCTTGCTTTTGAGAAGTCATATATTCTTTATAGTTTTCTTCCCTACACTTTAAGTATTTGATACATAGCAATTTCTACCTTTTGAGCATTTAATGAAGAAGCAATGTGGCAGAGAGGATAGAGAGTTGGCCTTCAATTCTGGAAAGCCTGGGTTCAGTTGCTGCCTTTGACAGATACTAGCTGCTTGGCCATGGGCAAGGCGTTTAACATCTCAATGCCCCTGGCAACTCTTTAAGACTACATTGCAGATGAGTTGCTGATATGCATGTAGAGGTAGTTCTCACACGAGGGTTTCTCTGCACACTGATGAAATTTTAGATCTAGACCTAGACATTTAATATATTTTAAAATCTTTATTTCAAATTCTTTCCCTGGAATTAAGGATTCAATGAAGTTTTGCCCATTTTATCAGAGTAACTGCTGTTTTTGAAGCCGGTGGTGTCTTTGGCACCAAACCAAATATTCCTGGGAAAGGGATTTAAAATGAGCTGTTTCTGTCTGAATAGGTGCTACATTAATAATAATAAATGATAATTCTAGATCAGCCAGATTTAGGATAATTATTTTAATTGTATGTTTTGCCATCTGGATGACAGTCTTGGGTGTTTAAATAAGTTTTCAATTAGTATTTCTGGTAGCTTCCAGGAGAAATGACACAGAAACTTGACTTTTTATGACTTTCTTCTTAAATTTCCCATTGCTTTCCTGTTTCTCAAATGCTTCAGAAAGTTTCTACAATACCCCCTACTCTAACATAGTACTTCCTGAGCATTACATTCCTTCAGAGACTTATATAGATTTCTTTATTTTTCAATCAGATATAACACATCTGGAAAGCCATATGATCTTTGCCAAGAAAAAGAAATCACAATTTTACCATCTGCTCTTTGCCACAGGGTCAGTCATAGGCATGAGAAGAGTATCTCAGAATCTCAGAATTTGAGAGTTTGAAGGGACCTCAGTAACCTTCTGGTCAAACCCATATACAAAAGGAATCTCACTACAGGATAATGCATGATTGGTCATACAATCTCTGCAAATACCCACTTAGAGGGCTATTTCTTTAGACACTCCATTCCACTCTTGACCATTTCTAACGGGTCAAGCTTAAACTTATCTCTTTGTAACTTCTACCCATTCTTCCTAGTTCTGCCAATCTAAAGCCAAACAGAACATGTTTAATCCCCACTCCACACAACAGCCCTTCACATACTTGAACACATCGATAATGTTTTCCTGAGTGTTCTCCTTTCCAAGTTAAACATTCCCAGTTTCTTCACCCAGTTCTCATACGGACTCAAGATCTTTCACCATACTGGTTGCCTCCCTCCATGTATGCAAACTGTGATGCCTAGAGCTAAACATTAGTATTCCAGATGAAGTCTAATGGAGGCAGAGTACATTGGATCTATTATCTCTCTATTCCAGGAAGAGGTGTACCACTTACAATAACCAGAGATTGCATTAGCTTTCTTAGTTTTCACAATATATTGCTTACTCACGTTGAATCTGCAGTCCACTTAAATCCCAAGATCATTTTTTTTCAGAACTATATGCCTTCTTCATCTTTAGGGGGTTGAGTTTTGTTTTTTTGCACCCAAGGGCAAGACTTTACATTTATTCCTATTGAATTTCATCTTACTACTGTAAGGTACTATCTGTTTCTATATGAGCGATTTAGTTGTTAAAAATAAACATTTGTGTAATTTTAAAAAATGAAGGAATTAAATTTGCCCTTGAAACAAAATATTAATGAGAGACAACCAAAAAGAAAAATGACCCTCATTTGAGAGCCTATCTCTCAGGGCAGTCCTGAGAGGATCTGTTTGAAAACACAACAATCACTGAAGCAATGATGGCTTTAGGACTGTGACCATCAGCTCATTTGCATTCAGATTTAACACTGAAACAAATATCAACAAAACAAAACAAAAACCCCTCTTATTTGTTTGGTAGGTATCTTAGGTATTACATGCAACAATATGAAGTTTAACTAACTTTTTTGCCAGTTATTTTTTTTTCTGAGGGAGGAAGGCAGGGCAATTGGGTCTAAGTGACTTGCCCAAGGTCACACAGCTAGTAAGTGTGTCAGTGTCTGAGGCTGGGTTTGAACTCAGGTCCTCCTGACTCCAGGGCCAGTGCTCTATTCATTGCACCATCTAGCTTATTTTAACATTCCCTAGGGTTGATTTTGATTATCTTAGGCATTAGGGCATTATATACATTAGCCATTATATACAATATGAAGTTTAACTAATTTTTTTGCCAGTTATTTTAGCATTCCCTGGGGTTGATTTTGATTATCCTAGGTTCTCTTCCCTCTTTCTCACTCTACATAACCCTTAGTAGAGGAGGTGGGTTTTTACTTATTTATCTTCTTCCTTGTCCAATGGGGACACCTAAAGCTTCTCAATTTATTCCCTTGCTAGGGACTTATAGGTTTTGACTTTTCCTGTAGCCACCCTTACATATACCCAGTTTGGTATAGTCCATAGGGCACTGGACTTGTAGTCAGGAAGGTTTGGTTCAAATCCAACCTTGGACACTTACTCTGTGACCCTAAGTAAGTCACTTGACCTCTTTAAGGGTTAGTTTTCTCAGCTGTAAAATTAGCAGGTTGAACTAAATGCCCTTTTAATCCTAATTCTATGAGCTCATAATTCATTCCTAAAGATTTCCTGGTCGTGTTTTCATCAGTTTCGTGTTCTTTGTTGTGTCCCTGCTTACTTTGCTTCCTCTGTATGTAGGAGTCTCTTGCTCATACTACAGGTGAATCTAACTAAAATAAAAGAACCAACTTCAACACTTTCAACCCAAATTAAATTGAACTGTTGCCTTTGCCCACTTCTAGTGAGACAATGCAGTCTATTACATAAATCCTGTTCTTGGTGCCAGATTAACAGATTTAAGAATGAGAGAAACATAACTCATACCCACAGGGAACTTACCTAATTTTATTCATTTGATGCAATCACTTTATAATTAAACTTTATTTTCATGTTTAGTTACAAATACCCTTCCCCCACCCATTGAGATGATAAGAAATATGACACACCCATTATACAAAGTCATGATCTGCATTAGCCATGCTCTGGAAAAAAAAACAACCTAGAAATATAAAGAAAGGAAAATAAAATATACTTCAGTCTTCATTCCGAATCCATAAGTTCTCTATCTGGAGGTGGATAGCGTTTTTCATCATGAGTTCTTTGGCATTCTGGTGGATCGTTTAATTGAGCAGATTGACTAAGTCTTTTACAGTTGTTTATCTTTACAACATTGTTGTCACTATGTACATGGATCTCCTGAATCTACTCACTTCACTTTGCATCAGTTCATACAAGTCTTACCAAGCTTTTCTGACACCATTCCTTTCGTTACTTCTTACAGAACAGTAGTATTCCATCACATCCATATACCCTAACTTGATCAGCCATTGCCTAATTGATGGGCATCCCCTCAATTTCTAATTCTTTGCTACCACAAAAAAGATCCGCTATAAATATTTTTTGTGCTTTTGAATTCTTTTCTTTGATTTCCTTGGGGTATAACACTTGATGTGATTACAAAAGATGCAGCAAAGCCATGTGACAGTATGTGACATAATAAACTAAGTCCTTTGTTTTCCTGATCAAGGCTATGCCTTAGCATATGTAAAGGGGATCTGGGAGCTAGTCAGCTCTCTCAGGGCTTCACTGTGATCTGAGTGGCTCCAACACACTGTCATACCCAAAAGGATGAAAGGAACAGGAACTCTTTACAAATATGCCAATTTGAGTTAGACAGGTCATGGACATCGTGAATTTACCAATCTTAAGTAAGCTACATAAAGAAGCAACATAGCACTTGCTAATGCTTTTTTGGTCCTCAGTGATTACACTTTTATGGATCCCTCAGTTGCTCTAGATATTTCTGTTTTTATGTGTCCTCTTCCCTCTTGGGGAAGGGACAATAATTTAATGACCGGACTACTTCTGAGGGAGAGCATTTTTAAGTAAGAGAAGCCCAAAATGGAGAGCTGGTAAAAGGGAAAAATAAAGTAAGAAAAAATTGTACAGAACTTAGGCCACTACAGAAAGACTTCATGAAATAAGCCCACTTCACAATTTTGCCGATGCTCAATTCTGCCTCGGGGCATGATGGGACATTTTTAGATGTAGTCTAAGAACTGTTCACCTTGGCAGAAGTACACAAGAAGATTGTATAAACAGTAAGGAAACTCTGTTTTGGATTGAAAATCATTTTTATATAAACAAAGGATCTGTGTGCACAGAGGAAGCCTAATCCATCTACAAAATGGAGGGAAAGTTAGCAACACTGGATTGTCATCTCTCTCTGGTTTGATATTGAGTGATCTGTAATCCGAATGTGAAGTGGAAAACCTTTTGTTTGAAGTTGGTCTGGAAAGGGGAAGAAAGATAACAAGAGAGAAAAAATATTCAATTTGAACTTGCCTTCAAGGAAAAGATGTCACCCGGAAAATGATTTATCAGGTTTGAAATGCAAATGCAATAAAATCCCTGACATGTTTAGATCAGGAAAATAATATATTTTAGGATCATGGAAGGAAAAGGCTTTATTCCAGTGGAAGCTTCAGGTAAATGAAATAAGCTGGGTTTGAGATTTGAAAATCACCTTCCCTCTGGGAATGAGTCAAGCCCCAGAGGTGTACCCAGGCTGGATTTGATCCTGCATTCTGATTTTTTTTTTAAAGGAGGGCAAATTTATGCCGGGTATCAGCATCCTAAGCAGTGGCATAAGAGTAGAAAGAAAACCCATGGGGAAAAGGAAGATGAAGGATCTTTAAAAGATTTTATCTTAGTTTGTTGGTTTTCAGTTTGTGGATGAAAATATATCCTCCTTTTGCCTTCCTGGACACTATAATGGGAACTCACTGTTGTGTGTTCCACATTACTGCTCTTTGACGGTTTCATGTTTATTATATGCAGCAATTAAACATCCCGTTTTCTGAGACAAATGAGAGCTGAGGCAAGTTTGTGATTTGGCTGGCAGGCATACAAATCTTGCTGCGCAGGGCTCACAGAGGCTCCTAATTTTTCAGTGTCATGGTGTATCTTATATGATGAGGGTCGTTTCATTTTTTTCTAGTCAAGCTATAATGATTTCATACTGATTGAAGGGAAACTATGCCAACTTTCCCCTGGGAGGAGAAAACACCCTTTGCATTGTTTTCCCAGGGAGCACCAGTAACTCAGAGAAGGCAACACATTCATTCATCGCAGGGGGAATCTTTGCAAAATGTGAGTGGATGTAAAACTGGCTTCTTGTGGAGCAAGAGAAGATGAAATCTGATGAAGGCCACATAAAAACGTCCTTTTCTCATAACATACTGTCCTGCAGAGTAGAGGCTCAAGTGAGAGAGCCAATAAAACCTCAGGCTGTGTTTTCACCTGTGTAGGCAGGGGCTCTCCCCAAGTGCATGCAAAGCATCTCTAGCTTAGGATGACAGGCAGGATTGGTACAGATTTTGGGGAAGCTGAGGCAAAGGGAAAAAAACATGGAAAAAGACCCCAAGCGGCCCTCTTTCTCCGTTTCCCTCCATTGATGAAACACAGAAGGCTGATCCTGTCTTTACTGGCTAGGGTTGTGCAAGCAAAGCAGTTCTGGGAGAGGGATTTTCATCATCTTGAGGAAACCTGAGCATCGATGCGCCTTCTCAAGGCCACTCTTTGTCACTCTGATGCGATTTCCTCCTGGATAGGGCACTACAGGCATTCCTCGTTTCATGAACTAGCTGTGTTCCTGAAAGGTTGCATTGCATGTATCAGTTGTAGAAATCAAATCCTATTTTAAATGGACTAACAGAGTTTGCAGTTTAAAGGAAACCTGCAGTCAGTATTCTTGCAGAAAGTAATCAACCCCCTTCTCCCATCCATCTGTTTATAATAATAGCAAGAGTTAACTTTTAAGGAAACAAAGGACTATGTATTAAACATCTCGCAGCAATCATGTGACTTAAGTGAATTAGCCCTATTTTATAGACAAGGAAACTGAGGATGAGACAGGTTAAGTGACTTGCCCAGGATCACATAGCTACTGAGTACCTGCTTAACTTTAAATTCAATGCTCTGTGCAAGTGTCAAGAGCATTTGTCTGTGAGTTACAGGATTCCTGAGATCTAGATTAGTGTAATATGGGGGTTGAACTAGATAATTGCTGAATTTTCTTCAATGCTCACATGTTAAAGTCCCAGGTTCAAATTCTACCTCTGACATTTATTAGTAATGTGACTATGCAAGACAATAAGCATTTATTAACTGCCTTGTATGTGCTGGGGCAGCTAGGTGGCACCATAGTGCACAGACTCAGGAAGACTCATCCTCCTGAGTTCAAATCCAGCCTCAGACACTTCCTAGATGTGTGACCCTGGGCAAGTCACTTGACCCTGTTTGCCTCAGTTTCCCCATCTGTAAAATGAGCTGGAGAAGGAAATGGAAAACCACTCCAGTATCTTTGCCAAGAAAACCCTAAATGGGGTCATGAAGGGTCTAACACAACTGAGAGACTGACCAGCAATAGCAATGTGCTAGGGACTATGTTAAGCACTATCCATCCATCCATCCAACTATCCATCTATCTATCTATCTGTCTATCTATCTGTTTGTCTGTCTGCCTGTCTGTCTATCCATCCATCTATCCATCCATCTATCTATCTATCTATCTATCTATCTATCTATCCATCCATCCATCCACCTATCCATCCATCTATATATCTATCTATCATCCATCCATCTATCTATCTATCCATCTATCTATCCATCTATCCATCTATCCATCCATCCATCTATCCATCTATCTATCTACCTATCTATCTATCTATCCATCTATCTATCTATGTGTATATATGCATGTGTGTATATGTATATGTATATACATACATATATGTGTATATATATATATATATATATGAATATAATCTCATGTGATCCTCACAACAACCCTGGGATGTAGGTGCTATTATTATCTCCATTTTACAGTTGGAGAGACTGAGACACATATGTTAAGTGACTTGTCCAGGATCACACAGCTACTATTTGAGGCTGGATTTGAACTCAGATCTCCCTGACTCCAGGCTCATGCTCTATCCATTGCTCCATCTAGCTGCTTCTGGGCAAGTCATTCATCCTTTTGTAGTACCAGTTTTTATCATCTGTAATAGGAGGATATTAATGCTTGTAGCACCTGCCTTGAAGGGTGGTTGTAAGGTTTACAAGATTATGGAATGTGCTTTGATTATGTAAATATCAGTTGTTACTATTGCTATGTGCCTCTCTCCTTGTTTCTGTGAGGTAGGGCAGTATGGCAGTGAGGACCTTTCAATGAACTTACAGCATAATATAGAGTAAGCAGTCAGTAAATAAGCATTTAGTAAGCCCCTACTATGTGTCTGCCATTGTGCTAAGCACTAGGGATACAGAGGCAAAAACACAATCCCTGCCCTAGACGACCTGATATTCTGTTAGAGGAGGCAGGACCAATACTTGACAAAATTTGGAGTAAAGAAGACTTTTTTATAAGTAATTCATGAGATAGGAAGAGTATCAATTATCCTCATTTGGAAAAAAAAGGCCAAACAAACTGAAGCTGAGATTGTGAGAGGTTTAGAGATTTTATGGGGTAATAGATTTATTTTTCTATGCTTGACTTTATTACGATCCCTCCTTGCTTCTGTTCAAATATTTCCCCCTTCTCTTGAAGTCTCCCATGTGAACCCTATCTCCTTTTTCATCAGACAATCTCACTTCCTACTTCATTGAAGACATTGAGGCCCTGTATCATGCAGTCTTACATCTTGCTAACTCTACAGGTCCAAACTCACTTGGGTCTTCCCCTCTCCTACTCTTCTTCTTCTATTTCCGAGGGAGAAGTGTCTCTTTTCACAATAATAGCTAAACCTTCCACATGAACCTTTGATCCCATGTACTTCAATCTCCTCTGCCCCAAGCTTCCCTCCCATACCATCTTCAATCTCTTCCTTTTCATTGGCTCATACTTTGTTGCCAACACATATATCCACATCTTCCCTGTCCTTAACAACCCTTTACCTAACTTTGCTAGATTCTCAAGATATCATCCT
Source organism: Trichosurus vulpecula (assembly GCF_011100635.1). NCBI lineage: Eukaryota > Metazoa > Chordata > Mammalia > Diprotodontia > Phalangeridae > Trichosurus > Trichosurus vulpecula. The sequence goes on along the minus strand of NC_050581.1, from coordinate 53,150,677 downwards.
ATATGTTGTTGTTTGCTCATTTCAGTCATGTCCAATTCTCCATGACCCCATTTGGGGTTTTCTTGGCAAAGATACTTGGAGTGGTTCGCCATTTCTTTCTCTAGCTCATTTGACAGATGAAGAAACTGAGGCAAAGAGGGTTAAATGACTCACCCAGGGTCACGTAGCCAGTAAGTATCGGAGGTCAGACTTGAACTCATGAAGATGAGTCTTCCTGACTTCAGGTCCAGTACTATATCCATTGTGCCATCTAGCTGCCCACCATCCTGTATATCTCCTTCCAATTCACAAATTCCTAAAAAAGACTTACTGTCATCCCCTCTTCTTACTCACCTTCTACTCACTTCTTACAGCCAGGCTTCTGACTCTTCCCCTCTAACTGAAGGTGCTCTTTCTAACCAAAGCTGGAGAGAGCAAGTTGCCAGCAGTCTCTCAAATACTAAATCAACGATCTTTTCTTACTCCTCATTTTTGCTAGCGCTGTTGCTAAAGAAATAATTCTTAACATTGCTGTTGTTTCATTGTCATCGATGACCCCTTTGGGCATCTGGTGAAACCTAAGGACTCCTTCCCAGAATAATGTTTTTAAATGCATAAAATAAAAAAAATATATAGGATTTCATAGGAAGCAAATTATATTGAAATAAGGATGTAATTTTTTTCCTGTTCTAGTTAATAGACCCCCTGAAATCTATCCATTTTAAGAACTCCTGCTCTAAAGCTTTTGACACTGTTCCTAGATGGGCTCTTTGCCCCTGGCTTCTCCGATATGTTTCTTTCTACCTGTCTGACTGCTCCTTCTCACTCTCCCTTGTTAGACTACCATCCATCTCCTGTCCTCTAAGTACGGGTATCATTCAAGACACTATCTTAGGCTCTCTTCTCTTCTTTCTCTCAACATACTCCTGGTGATCTTATTAGCTCCCATGGGTTCAATTATCATCTCTGTGCAGATGGCTTCCAAATTTATATATCCAGCCCTAATCTTTTTTTTCTCTGAACTCTAGTCCCACATTGCCAAGTGCCTGCTGGAGATGTATCCTTTTATCTCCCATAAGCATCTCAAATTCAACATTTCCAAAATGGAACTTAATAACTTTCTCCTTGAACCTGTCCCTTGCTCTTCCTCAAAATTTCCCTATTTCTGTCAAGTGTGTTGTCACCTACCCTCAATGATGCAGTGGCTAGAGCACTGAACATAGGAAGACTTCAGTTAGAATCCTTCCTCATTCAATTTCTACCTGTGTGGCCTGGGCAACTCGTTTAACCCTTCTCAGCCTCTGTTTCCTTATTTGTAAAATGGGGATTATAATAGCTCCTACCTCACAGAGTTGTTATGAGGATCAAAGATAGCACACATAAAAAAATTTTACAAACCTTAAAGCATTATTAAAATTTTTATATCATTATTATTAGTAGAAGCAGTATTGGTAATATTAGTGGAGTAATAACTTTACTCATCCATGAGTCTTCCTTCTTCTTCATTCCCTTCCACTTCCCATGTAATTAGTTGTCAGGTTCAAACAATTCCTCTTCCACTCATCTCCAGTTCCATTATTGGCTCTATCCTAGTCTAGGTCTTTATTGCCTCTCACCTGGCTTATAGTAATAGTCTTCTTTCAGTTGGTCTCTCTTCTTCCAGTCTCTCCCCTCTCCAGACATCCTCCACACAGTTGTCAGAATAATCTCCCTAAGCTAACCCCAAATCACTCTAGTGCTCAAAAATCATCAGTTTCTTCCAGTTATTTCTAAGATAAAATATCCTAGAAATTCCTTAGCCTGGCTTACATCTATGGCTTGCTAGACTGGCTTCAACCCACTTTCTAGCCTAATGCGAATTACCTCTCCTCCTTCACACACTTTCTGTTTTGGCCAAATTGGACTACTGCCATTCCCTTACCTTGGCATTCCATTTCCTGCCTCTCCAAATTGTCCCAAGTGGTCTCCTATGCCTGGAATTCAGTTCTTCCACATCTCTGCCTCTTAAAGTCCTTAGTTTTAAGATTTAGTTTAAGATTCAGCTCATTTACCAGCTCCTTTATGAAAGCTTCCCTTATCCCTAGTTTCTAGGGCTCTCTCACTGATATTGCTCCCACCAACAGCATGCCAACTCGTTTAGTCAGAGTATGTTTAATTTTTGTCTTTATACCCCTAGCACTTTGCACAACGCCTTGCACATAGTAGGTGTTCAATAAATATTCATGGAATTGACTTAAATTTCAGCTATACCCCCTAGTTCCTAACATCTCTTTCCTTTAAAACTCCCCCATCACAGATCCCGCTCCCTTAGTACCCTGCTCTACCTAAGTGACAATTTAATCAGATTAAAACATTACATAGCTAATGCATTAGCCCTTCTAGATAATGAAATGTCTTGGCATTTTTAAGAATGCCTTTAGGAAATAAAGGGGGAAAACCTTCAGGTAGTTTGATAAGAGAGGTTAGGGACATCTTTTGGACCCTCAAGTTTACCCCCTTGTTTACGTTTTGAGCTGCCCATGAGCCTAGCCAATCCACTTCATATCCTGGGGGTAACATCTATACAAGTTTTTATCCTGGCCAGGAAAGAAGAAAAAGTAAGCAAGTGCATTGATACCTACTGAATCTGGGAATTTGATTTAATTCAACTGACATGTATTGATGTATATCTCTCAACTTGGTATTTGAGGCACTGTACTATTCTTTAGAGATATAAAGAGGGAAAAAATCAAACATTCCTGCCCTCAAGAAGCTTACATCTTATCCAGATAAATCACTTATGCACAAGGAAGCAAATAGTAGGGCACCATAGCACATGATAGGAACTTACTGATTTTTCATTCATCCATTTATCTGAAATGAGTGACTTGTAACGGTTGATCTTTATGGTTCTTTCCAGTTTTAAATCTATGAACTACATATTCTTTTTAGAATAAAGTTCTATAAGTGGTTATTAATCTGAGATCCCTGAACTTTTTTTGTTAATATTTGACAATTCTGTTTCAACACAATGGGTTTTCTTTGTAATCCTATATAAAATAAGTATAATGTGATTTATGGGGGATGGGAGAGGGGCTACAAATAATTGGGAGTTAAGGAAAATCTCTATGTAGGAGAAGACAACTGAGTTAAGCCTTAAAAGAAGCTAGAGATTTTAAGGTGTGGGATAAAGAACATACATATTCCATACATTTTCCAATGTGCAATGATTTAGAGATGGGACATAGAATGAGAACAATAAGGACCCCATATTTGTATTCCTGCCCATATGTATAACCTACGTAATTATATTCTGTGCTCTTAGAGGACAGATTCTAAGTCTCTTTGTATTCCCCATGGCACAATGCTGGGCAGAACTATGTGTCCTCAATAAATACCAGATGTGCTCCCACCCTTCTGCATTTCTTTTGGGAATCAGGACTAATAGATGAGGGCAATGGAATGATTTACTTCTCTCTTTCTGCAGATGATACTTGTTCCCCTCCAACATGTTTCAGCCCCCCTAGTGTGTCTTGTTCTGAGGGGGGGAATGCATAAATAAAAGTCGCGTTGGGCGGTTGCTGGGAAGCAGATGGGGGAACGACTGGAAATCTCTTCCTGAGACCTCTTGGACTGAGAGAAGAGAGTCTAGCTTTGCCTGAAGAGAGGAAGGGATGCTGTTACCAAGATGAGGACAGTGGGAGGGAGGATGGCAGTGCTGATTCAAGTTGGAGTTTTAGATGCCCTAGACAGCAATCAGTCCTGGAGCTAGTTTGCCCGGAGGGTTTGGTGTTAGCCTGTGCTTAGGAGGTTCCTAGAATCCTCTCTGAACAGCATACTCATAACATTTTCCCTTGCTCATCCCCATGTTGCTTGATGTTTCCTTTGGGCAATGATTCCCTGCTTCTTTTGAATGGAGGCACCCTATGGTGTTTTGATTTTTTGAACTTCTGTCTTCCTTCTCCTCATGCTGGATGGTAGGTATTTGTTTTCTCATTTTATCAGAGATTTAATAAATCCTTTTCTGTACAGTGCGCATGTGGTACCTAGCACATAGTAAGAACTTAATAAATGTTTTTTCATTCATTCATTCATTATTTATTTATTCAAAATGAGAGAGCTGCATCAGTTGATCTCTATGATTCCTTCTAGTTTTAAATCTATGAACTATTTATCCTGTTTAGAATAGAGTTCTATAATCGGGTCTTAATCTGAGATTTCTGAACTTTTAAAATTTTTGAGAATTCTGTTTCAATGCAAGGGGTTTTCTTTGTAATTCTATATATTTTATTTTTTGCATTTATAAATATTAATCTGAGAACAGACTGCCAAAGGAATCCATGACATTAAAAAAGTTAAGAATCCATGTAGTTATCCTTTGAGCAAGTGGAGACTCATTGAAGTACAACAAACCCAGGGCCAGGACCTTTGCCTTGGGACAAGGTAGCTCTGGATTCACCCTCTTTTTGTTACTAGGTTAGTGTCCAGGGAGTCCAGTTCCTGTCCTTCTCCAACTATGTACATATATCTGTATCTATATCTATGTATCTATATATATAATGTATGTGTATATGTATGTGTGTATAGATAGATATACACATGTATATATGTATGTACATAGAGAGATAGAGATAGGTATATAGATACCTCCAGGATGACAGTTGTGCATACTTTTTAAGGAAAGCTCTCCAGTTCACCATCATTTTGTTGATTTGAAAAAGGTTCATATTTTGACATCTTGTCTCTCTTTCCCCTTCATATATCCACTCCCATGATGCTTTAGGATCAAAGGTCTAGAGGTAAAAGGAAACTGAGAGGTGACTTAGTCTAACCGTTTTATTTTCCAGATAAGTAAACAGGACTAGAGGGGTAAGTTCACACAGATAATAAGTGGTAGAACAATGATTTGAATTGCCTTGTGACTCTAAGGGCAGTTAGGTGGCACAGTGGTTAGAATGCTGGACCTGGTGTCAGGAAGACTTCTCTTCGTGAGTTTAAATCTAGCCTCAGACACTTACTAGCTATGTGACCCAGGAGAAGTTACTTAAAACCCTGTTTGACTCTGTTTCCTTATCTGTAAAATGAGTTGGAGGAGGAAAAAGGCAAACCATTCCAGTATCTTTGCCAAGAAAACCCCCAATAGGGTCGTGAAGAGTCAGACACAACTGAAAAATGACTGAAAACAGCAGCAACTTGTGACTCCAAGCTCATAATTAAGGTTTTCTACCCTTTCTATTGTGCCATGTTTCTTCTGGCTTTTGTAGATTTCCAGGACTTTCCAAAAAGAGGATTTTAGGCAGATAGGAGGGAAATCTGGTCAAAGGAAGTTTACCATAATCTGAGCCCAAAACATGTAATATGATTGAGGAAATCTGTACTTCCATGATTTCTCAGCAGGCTGGTCATTGACAAGGTTGGAAAGCAGATGATGTTTGTCTTCCTTGTTCTGCTGACTTCTTTTCTCACCTCTTCCAAGGAGGGGGCCTCATAGCTGTGCAGGGCCTCTGATTCCCAGGGAAGTATCTCATTGTTTGGAATTTTCTTCCCCCTTCTCATTATAGTTTCATAGAATGTCAGAGTCAGAAGAGACCTTGGAGATCCCATTTTTCAGGTAAGAAAACAGATTTAAAGATGGCAGATGACTGCTCAAATTCATGCAGATAATTCCTGATCAAACAGGATTAAGGAGGGACAGGGGAGGGAAAAACAATTATATTGCCTACTATGTGCTAAGTTCTCTTTTAGAAATATAATGTCATTTGATCTTCACATCAATCCTGTGAGGTAGGTGTTAATATTATCCCCATTTTACAGTTGAGGACATAGAGGGAAACAGAGCCTTGCCTGGGGTCACATAGCTAGTAAGTATCTGAGGCTAGATTTGAACTCAAGTCTTCCTGAATCCAAGCTTAGGGTTCTAATCACTGTTCCACCAGCTGCCACTAGCACCTAGGATAAAATGAATACTAGAACCCAGGCTTCCTAATGATTCCATAGCATGTTTTACATTTTACTAGGCGGCCTTCTATACATTTCCCCGACTTGGGTTCCCTTCTCTTAAGCATGATCATCAAAATATCACAGGGGTTTGGGGACCCCATCCTTATAAGTATCTCAGAGGCCAGGGACAGAGGAACCAGGACAGCTCAGAAAAGAGGCCTGAGGCAGATTGAGGAACAGGGTAGGCCTTGGGAGTCACCTCCCTAAGGCCAAATTCAATCTGCTCTGAGATAGACTATCATTAAATTTTGAATGACCTGGTTCAGTGAAAGAGAAGCCTTTAGCACATCATGTTTTGACTTTGTCAGCAACTAGGGAATGGAGTTTTTGACCATTTGAAATGTATCACCGCTGGGTCCTTCAGAAGGTTCAGTCCATTCCTGCTGATTTATCATCTGCATCAAGTATGCCACCCTTCCCCCTCCCCATTTTTTTTTGGTAGTCAGCAGAAGTCATTTAAAATGAAATGCCAACTTGCTGGTTCTAGGAGGAGAATTTAGATGTCAACCAAAGACCTTCTTTCTTGTCATGTGCTCAGATGAAAAAAAGAGAGAGAGCCAGGAATATAAATGACCTGAAACACCAATTCTTTCATGCTAGTGGGTGAGAGAAAATTGATCAGAGAATCTTATGTCCTGTCTCTAAGAAAATATCTGTTTGGAGATGCTAATGATTCTGTGCCTCCTTCCAAATCCCGCTCCCCACCGTCCCATCCCTAATCAAAATCATTCCCATTGCTTTTAAGATTTCTTAGACAATGCCTCACCTCTCAAATTGGTGTATTTGAATCTAGAGTTGGTAATTGCAGTCTCTTACTCATCTTTTCAAGAAGGTAGCTTAGCGTCTGGAGTGTGTATCCTATCCTTTATTTTCCATGCACTTTAAAATTTGTCATTTTCTCTCACAGGCTTCCTCTGCTGTATATGCCACTTCCAGGATTATGAAGACATTCATTCTCCCCAGTGTATATCATCGATAAAAATCTCTTTGCCCTGGCACGCTGATTAGTCAGGACCAATGCTCTGTCTTAACCAAGTTCAATGTCAAAGCAACATGAATGTTTTCCCATCTTCCTCCTTAGAGCTCATCCTCCATTCCCTCCAGGACTTCAGATAATGGGAAGTGCCATCTTTAAACCTTGAATTATGAAATCTCCTTGTAATGGCTCAGAGACACTTCTCTGAGTTGAGGCCAACATCCCCACCAAGTGACCTTGCAAAGAAGTTGGTTGTGATGATATTGCCATTTTTTTAATGTTCCTCTGGAGCTTGCCTTTGGTCTGCTGCCAGAGCCTGAATGATCCATTCAGCTGGTATAAATGGACATGGGTATTGATGTTAATCCTTTCAAAACTCTTCCTTTTCCACTAACTTTAAGGGAGCATCTGTCTTGACATTGTCAAACTTCCTTCCATAGTCAGTAAATGCCAGAATTGACAACCAGGTACATTTCTCTCCACCTTCTGACTCTAGAAACACATTATAAAGATGAGGCAGTGGAATTTGGGTTATCATCTCAGACTGACTACAAACTGAGGACTTTGGGTAAATCTCTTCCCTCCCAAGGGCCTCAACAACATTGCTCCTATCTGTCCCCTTTTCTCCACACAGACATCTCCTTAATTCAAGCCTGTGATACTTCTTACCTGGACTGTTGTGACAACTTTCTGTTTGGTCATCCTGCCTCAGATCTCTCCTCTACCTAGTAAATCTTCCACAAAGTTACCAGGTTGATATCCCTAAAGCACAAGGACCACCATGTGTCACACTCACCCTGCTCAGAAAGTTGCAGTGGTTCATCATCGCTTCTAGGATCAAATGCAAACTCCTGGGTTGGGCATTTAAAACCCTTCCCGATCTGGCTCCAACCTGCCTTTCAAGGATTATTAAATCTTACTCCCTTTCATGCACTCTAGGGTCCAGCCCAGCTATCCCACATGGTATGCTATAGTCTTAATATCCCCTCTTTCAGTTCTATGCCTTTGCATAGACTGTTTCTTTCCCCCTGCCAAACCTCCCCTCCCCTTGCCTGGGATTTACTCCTTCTTCACCTCCATCTCTGAGAATCCCATGCTAATAATAGCTAACCTTAATATAGTTCTTTAAGATATGCAAAATGCTTTATGTTTTCACAATAACCCTAATAAGAGTCATTGAGAATGCAGGGTCACACAGCAAATGTCTTAGGTAGGATTTGAACTCAGGTCTTCCTGATTCCCGGTCCAGTACACTCTCTACTAAGACACCTAGCTATCTAGCTCCCTTTGAAGTTCAGATCCAGTGCCCACCCTTCACAAAACCTTTCCTAATTCCCCACCTCCCTTCCTCTTTGCACACCCACCCCCTTATGCCTGGCTCTATGAAATTCCATTGCCTTTACTTTGTGTATGAGTGTGTGTATACGTACATACATCTACACACACACACACACACACACACACACACACACACACCCTCTGAGAAATATAAGGTCCTTGAAGGCAGGAGCTGTTTTGTCTTTTTCTGTGTATCCTCAGAGCCCAGCAACGCCTAGCACATCATCGGTACTGAATAAATGCTTATTGGTCTATTGATTTATTGATATATCAAATAGGAACAATAATGCTGGTCATGTCAACCAACCTCACGAAATTTACCTCAATTTAATGAAGAATATTGCCCGGTAATTAAGGTTAGCCGAGAATGGAATAGCATACTGCATGAGGTGGTGGCCTCCAATTCACAAGAAGATTTCAGGAGGAGATCAAATCAAGTTGTCCAGGACAGCAAGAGAGTAAGCAGATTCACCCTTTAGGTAATAGGTCAGTGCTCTCTGTGGTCACTGGATGAAAGTGCTCCTGTGCTGGATGCTATACCATTTAGAAGGGAGAATCAACGTCAAATAGATAAATTGATGGACATGGAGGCAGGAGAATTTGGATTCAGACCTCTACCACGTTAACCTGCTATGTGACCCCAGGAAAGCTGTTTGACCTTTCTGTGGCTTAGGCAGCTTTCTAAGATTACCTGTCATAGATGGGTTGTGCTTAGTGGAAGGCATTCCCATGATGATAGTTCTAACACCAATAAAATTAATCAGGCACAAAGCATTTATTCAGTACTCACTATGTGCGAGACACTATACTAAGCTCTTGGGATACAAAAGAAAGCAAAAACATATTCTTCGCCTTCAAGGAACTTATATTCTAGTGAGGAACTTACATAAAATCATGGATCTTCAGCATCAATGATTAAATGATGGCCTTTCTCCCTGTTGGGTAGCCTACCTGGTATCTTGCCTATGAATGATACCTGAGATGAGTGCATCTTACAGGAAGTAATAAAGACTGGATTCCTCGCCCCCCCACCCCCGGTGCATAGCATATGCTTATAATCCCTGATTCCAGGGAGACTGAGGCTAGCAGAAAACTTGAGCTTGAGGGTTCAGAGCTGCAGTGGGATAGGCCAATCAGATGCCTGAACTAAGTCCAGCAACAAGATGGTGATCCTCTGGGAATAGTGGACCGCAAGGTTGCTCAAAGATAGGTAAACTGGCTTAGGTCAAAGCTCCCAAGCTAATTAAGAGTAGCATCAGGCCCATGAATGGTGCTTGCACTTCCAGCCTGGGAAAAACAGGGAGATTCAGTCTCAAAAATAATAAGTTCAAGTCCTCTTAAGGTTTTGAATTTTGTGATGCCCGCATCCCTAGGCTAAAGTGGCTATAGAAATAGAGCAGGCAATAGGGCACTAGGCAAACCAGCAGGCACTTTTTTAGGCATGTGGGCTACTGGAATAGTGGAGACAAATGCCTCCTAGCTTGAAATTTATATGTGCCCTGTACTTATCTAAGTTAATATATATATGTATTAATGTATGTATGTAATATATGTATATAATATACATATTATACACACATGTATATATATATATTTATGGACACATACATACACATGTATATGAATATATCTGTATGGGTGAAATGTCATTTACTGAAAAGTTCTTGCATGAAGGAGAAGGACAGGGCCAGGCTCACGCTGTGACAAAGGTGAATTATAAAGCAGCTACTTCATTTGTTCCTCATTTCTCTTCCCTTTTATGCTTTGCTTCACTCCCAGGTGCAGATGATGGAGATGTGATTTCTGTTGCACAGAGGGAAATATTTTAAGACCTGCCAAAATCCTTGGCTCAGAACTCACTTTTCCAAGTAAACTGTCTGAACACAGTGACTGTGGTGAATTATTGAGACCTTAGAGGTTGTTTGAGAGGAGCATGTCAGAGAAGGCAGACCTAGCTAGATTCTGAATGTTCTTCACTCTGTGAACCCCACTGGGGCATCTCTGGGACTCTTCTCTTCTGCCACTTTTTGTAGAGTGTTCACCTAGCTCTGGGCCAGGGGCTACGGAGTGACTAACAGAACCTGGTTCATTTTTCATTGAAATAGAGCAGCACTTAAACAGAACACATATGCATATGTATGCACATATATGGCATATATGGCCCATATGTATACACATGTATATTTATACATATATGTGTGTATGCACATATGTGTATATGTGTGTATATGTATGTGTGCATATAAATATAAATAAACACACATATACATATATACACACATATGTATATGTGTATATATGTATGTGTGTATGTATATGTATATATATGTATATGTATGTATATGTATGAAGTTATTGCATTACCGACAATGGAGCACAGACTTTCATTTGTTTAGGAGGGATTGAAATTTGAGTCACTGACAAAGGGGCATGGCTTTTCAATACACTACTGTAGCTATCACCTCTCATCCCTCACCCCAAAAGTGAAATAAGGCTGTGCTTATGGTGATCTGTTCTATTCACTAAATTCACTAGTCCCTAGTACAGCCTGTGATATTAATTTCTAAGGTTAGCTAAGATTGAATGATATTGGAGACATTCTATGTCTATATTTCAATATTTTGATTGATGATGCAGTGATGCACATCCTGATGCAATGTTCTCTCATCCTGAACTGTTCTTCAGTATGTCCTCGTATAAATGCTCTTCAGGGAAGCCACCTCATGTGGTGGCAGCTTTCCTTATGTTCTCTGGACATTCCATGGATATTAATAGAACACAGAAGGTAAGCTATCAATTGATTACCCCCTCTCACTGTATTAATAACCCACCTTCTTTTCTGCCTATACTCCCCTCCGATTATATAGCTTACATTACTGTTCTTGCCTAGGTAGTATATTGCAGCATACTTATACTCACTATGCATCTCTCCATTGACCTGTGATGACCTTTAGCTTTAATTCTTTGATGATTATAGTATTCTATCATTTAAGCCATATTACCCAACAGAAGAATACTGGATTTGCTTCAGGCAGAACCTTAGGGTCACTAAAAGTACTGAGCAATATCCCAAAGTCAATCCTGTTCCCTCCTTCTCCTGTTCATTTCTGGGCCCAGCTCATTCTCCATGCTCAGTATCATTCTAAGTTGTGTGCACTAATGAGACCAACTCTATATGATGTCCATCTACCTGTTTGAACAATAGACATTTTTCATAACTTTTTTGGGACAGTTACACTGAACTCTTTTGAGTAATTATGGATATTATTTAGGAACTTCTGCACTGTTTCAGGACTTGATGCAATCAGCACTATATAGTCCACCAACAGGAGCATCTGGGATTCTTTATAATCATTAGGCAATCCTTTTTTTGATTTGGATTCTATGTTGGACTGCCTCTTGATGGTGGCAAACATCTTTGGTAAGCATATGTCTTTCTGTTTTGTAGGAATCAGGATATGGATAGAGATCTGTTTTCTTTCACTTGGGGAACGCCCAGATAAGGAAGCTCCCTAAGTCAGTTCCTTCTCTCTAATTTGTGGTTTTTAGGTGCATAGAGCATGAAGAAATTAATCTTTTATTATTAATTAATTGATTTAATTAATTAATTTATCCAAGCTCATAGTCAGAGGCAGGACTGGAACTCAGGAATTCCCAGTTTCCAGGTTGGCTCTCTATACACTCTGCTCTGCTGCCTCTATGATGTTTTTAAAATAAGTTTTTATTGATTTCTTTTGTGTTTTAAATATCCATATTTTCCCCCAGTGTCCTTACTTCTTTCCATTCCCAGAGAGCCATCTCACATAACAAACTGAAAACGCAAATAATTTTAAATTTAATTTATAAATGGTCTCCTTGGAATATAAGCCTAGTAATAAAATCTCTGGGTCAAAGGGCATGGATATTTTTGTCACTTTATTCAATTCCAAATTGTTTTCCAAAATGGTCATTATGATTCACAGATCCACCAAAAATGCACTAGTGTGCTGTCTTTCCACAACCTCTCCATCATTGACTATTCTTATCTTTTGTAAAATCTCAGGATTGTTCTGTCATTATTAGTTATTTGAAACATTCTTTCACATGGTTGTTAAAAGTTTGCAATTGTTTTCTGAACTGTTTGCTCGTATCCTCTAGCCACTTATCTACTGGGAATGTTTTGTTATCTATTGAGGTAATCATATGACTTTGGATATATTTGTTTTCTTTTAATATGATTATGTCAATTATTTTCTGAATATTGAACTAGCCTTACATCTCTGTCATAAATTCACCTTGGTTATGATGAATGATTTCTTGGATAAATTGTTATAGTCTGACAGGATTTTATTTAAAATTGTTGAGTTTATACACATTTATGATATTGGTCTATGGTTCTCTTCTTTTTCCTTCTCTGGTTTAGATATTTGGACTATATTTGTATAATTAAAAAACTGGTAGGATATTGTTAATCTCAATTTTTGAGAACTATTTGTATGGTATTGGTACTAATTATGCTTCAAAAGTGTGTTAGAATTTTCCTGCAAATTCATCATTTGAATTTGATAGTTCCTTTGTAGGTAATGCTAATTCCATATCTGAGACTGTGTTATTTAAAATCTCTATTTGGTCTTCTTCTAGTTTAGGTATCTTACATTTTTGAAAGTATTCCTCTACTTCTTTTGTGTTCTCAGTTTTGTTAGTATTTAATGGTACATTGTAGATTCTGATTAAGCCTCTGTATTTTTTCTAAATTTGTTGTTATTTCATCTTGTTCATTTGCTATTTTGTTTATGTGATTTTCTGTCCTCATTTTAAGGCTAAAAGTTATGTATTAAATTGACTTACGTTTTATAAATTTTATTGACAAATTATATTAAATTGGCTAAAGGTTTATCAATTTTATTCTCAAAGAATCAGCTTTTTGTTTTATCAATTATATAGGGATTATTTTGGTTTCCAGTTTTTCTATTTCTTTTCTGATTTTTAATATCCCTTCTTTTACATTTACTTTAGGTTTGTTTGTTGACTTGAAATTAAAAAATATAATATTAATTCATTTATCTTTTGTTTTTCCATGTTTATACGTTTTTATAGGGACATTATTTTTTTCCCTTGTGGACTGCTTTAGCTGCATCCTAGAAATTTTGATACGTTGTTTCATCATTATAATTTCCTTTTGCATAATTATTAGTTTTTTCCATGATTTGTTCTTTGAACCATTTATTATTTAGGATTTCATTAAGTCTTTATTTAGGTTTTCATCTTTTGTTTGTGCTCCCTGAACTATTTTTTTAATTGTAATATAGTCTATAAATGATGTAGTTACTATTTCTGCCTTTTTTTTGCAATCTTGTATTATTTTAATTTCCTTTATATTTCTAGGTCTTTTTCTTGGTCACTTACAAAATTTGTTGTTTGCCATTTGAATTGTTAAATTTAATCACTATGAGTCTTGGAGTTTGTAGCCTTGGGGATTTTTGTTGTCTTTGTTCCTGTTTGTTTGTTTGTTTTCTGAGTATAATTTCAAGATTCTTTCTATTGTCACTTTCAAAGTTCATCAATTCTGAGCAATTTTATTGTATTACTTCTTGCATTATGGTGTTCAGATTTTTTGACTTATCCTGTTCTTTTGGGAGACTTACAATTCTTGAGTTGTTTTTATGCATTCTATCTTTGAGATCACTGTGCTTTGCTTGTATGGAGATATATTTTTTAAAAAACTTTATTGCTTTTTTCTTCTCTTCCAAATTGTGCTTCATTTCTACTACTACTAATTAGTTATTCTCACTTTTGTTTCTTTTTCAGTCTTGCCACTATGAATTCAAGATTTTCCTATTCTGTCAATTATTTCTGCAGTGCAGGCCCTAAATTATGCTTTCACCATTCATCTCTCTCTCCTTTAAACCATTCAAGAACAACATTCTCTTGATCTATGATCTCTTGGGAATCTGAAGGTGCCCCTGCATCATCAGGCATTGATTTGATTTGATTTTTCTTGCAATACATACTCAGAGAGGTCTTGACTTACTTACTTGGTCTGGAGGCCCTGTTTCCTTCTGTTACAAATATCTTCCCTGTTGGTTTATCTGCTTATGATCAATTTTTTAAATTGAGATCTTTAATAATTTCATTTTTCCCCTTCATGCTCCTGTTGCCCACTTTGTGAATCTTTCCTTGTTTGCAGTTTCCCTCTAGGATGGACCTCAAAGCCATCTCAGTTTTCTCTTAAAGTGGGCAATTTACATTTCAACAGCCTCAGTCTCTGCCCTAAGTGACTTCTGGGTGACAGAACTGGCTCTAGGTATATTCTGGGCTCTTTGCCTCAGGTTTATCAGAATGCTAAACAAAAGTATTCTGCCCCAGTTCTTTCTCTTCTTCACTTCTTTGGTTGAGTTCTGTTATGGCAAAGAATGCTATGCTGCTATTCTATCAAGAAAAGCCTCTACTTTTTAATTTTCCTTGACACAGGGATGGAGTAGGCTAGAGTTGAGTTCTGTTGAGAGCTCATGGGTCAGTTTAAAAGAAAGTTTTAAGATGACAATTTACTCTACTATATCTAGCTTCATTTTTATGATCAACAAACAACAGACTAATATCTTTTATTCTCTATAACTTTCAGTTAACTGTTTGATTGTAAAGATGTGATCTGCTGTATAATAAAATTTGTGAAGTCCTTCATGTTCCTTCCACATAACTTCATCAAGGATGCTCTTGACAACTGCATTGATTATTCTCATAAAATTTTTATGAAGATGGGAAAGTAGTTATTTTGAACAGTAGATAATGATATCCACTTACACAACATTTTTTTGGTATTAATAAAGCCTAAGATGTTTATTCCCTCCTTAAAATAACAAGAGAATTGATCCCTAAATGTCCTCAAAATTGTGCCATATACAATGCCTATTCTTCAAGTAATCTATTCCAAATGTCCTTCCTGTCTCCTTCGATGCTATTTCTCTGTCTTCATTGTCCATATTAAAGATTATGATTTTAAAGTTCAATTGTGATAGCTCTATAGTCACTATTATAAAAAAAAGTCTTTACAGGTATTTTTCATCTGTTTGTTCATTCTTAAACGACCTTGATATCATTTGGCTGAGTTTGGCCTTTCATCAAATTTCTTTAAATGTTTTTTCCTCAACTGCTTCTATTTTGAAAGGCTACCTTTCTCTTAATCTTCTAAGATTCTCCTTCAAATTACTTGTGGGTAAGTTTATGCTTTAAACCTTCATTGCTCTTGGCTATCATATTTTTCTGGTGACAAAGACATCAACTGTTTGCTATCAGAACCAGATTCTAGGGCTTTTTTTGTTTCATTATTCTGAAAATTGATTTATATCACTTAAGTTTCCTGAAGATATGGCAACAATATATATTAATGTCCAGTATCATATTCATTTTTTCTTTCTTTCTTTCTTTCTTAAATTTATTTATTTATTTTTAGTTTACCACACACGGTTCTACATAGTTTTGAGTTCCAGATTTTCTCCCCTCCCTCCCCCCCTCCCTCCCCAAGACGGAATGGAATCTCATCTCATATAACTGTCATGTAAAATTTCGCATTGAATTAATTTATGCACTAGTCAAGTTGTGGAGAAGAATTTTGACCAATGGAATGAATCATGCGAAAGAAGAAACAGAACCAAAAAAAAAAAAACAACTCAAAAACAAAAACAAAAGAGAAGGAAAAAAAGGCGAGCATGTAGTGCGCCTTGATCTGTATTCAAACTTCACTGTTCTTTCTCTGGATGAAGATAGCATTCTCCATCGTGAGTCCCCTGGAGTTGTCCTTGCCCCTTAGGTTGCTGAGAAGAGCGCAGTATGTCAGGGTTGGTCCTCACGGAATCCATATATCTGTGGCTGTGCACAACGTTCTCCTGGCTCTGCTCCGCTCACTCAGCATTATGTCGTGTAGGTTTTTCCAGGTTGTTACGAATTCTGCATCATCCCCATTTCTTATGGCACAATAGTATTCCATCACCTTCATATACCACAGCTTGTTCAGCCATTCCCCAATTGATGGGCATCCCTTTGATTTCCAATTCTTGGCTACCACAAAAAGAGCTGCTATAAATATTTTTGTACATATGGGTCCTTTTCCCGCTTGTGTGATTTCTTTGTGATACAGCCCTAGAAGTGGTATTGCTGGGTCAAAGGGTATGAACATTTCTATAGCTCTTTGGGCATAGTTCCAAACTGCTCTCCAAAATGGTTGGATCAGCTCACAACTCCACCAGCAATGCAAAAATGTTCCTATTTCCCCACATCCTTTCCAGCATTTATCATTTTCCTGTTTTGTTATTTTAGCCAATCTGACAGGAGAGATGTGGTATCTGAGAGTTGTTTTGATTTGCATTTCTCTAATCAGTAGTGATCCAGAGCATTTTTTCATATGCCTATAGATAGCTTTAATTTCTTCCTCTGAAAACTGTCTGTTCATATCCTTTGACCATTTCTCAATTGGGGAATGGCTTGTATTCCTATATATTTGGCTCAGTTCCCTGTATATTTTAGAAATGAGGCCTTTATCAGAGATACTAGTTGCAAAGATTTTCTCCCAATTTTCTGCTTCCCTCCTAATTCTTGTTGCATTGGCTTTTTTTGTACAAAAACATTTCAATTTAACATAATCAAAATTATCCATTTTGCATTTTGTAATGCTCTCTATCTCTTGTTGGGTCATGAATTCTTTACTTTTCCACAAATCTGATAAGTAAACTATTCCTTGCTTTCCCAAATTACTTATAGTATCAGCTTTTACTCCTAAATCATGAACCCATTTTGACTTTATTTTGGTATATGGTGTAAGATATTGGTCTATGCCCAGTTTTTGCCCTACCATTTTCCAATTTTCCCAACAGTTTTTGTGAAATAGTGAATTATTAGCCCAGAAGCTGGCCTCTTTGGGTTTATTAAAGAGTAGATTGCTAAACTTGTTGGTTTCTCCTACTTGTGTACTTATCCTATTCCACTGATCCACACTCCTGTTTCTTAACCAGTACCAGGCAGTTTTGATGACTGCTGCTGTGTAGTACAGTTTAATATCTGGTGTGGCTAAGCCACCTTCTCTAGCATGTCTTTTCATTAATATCCTAGACACTCTAGACCTCTTGTTTTTCCAAATGAATTTTGTTATTATTTTGTCCAGCTCAGTAAAAAAATTTTTTGGTAGTTCGATTGGTATGGCACTGAATAGATAGATTAATTTAGGTAAAATTGTCTTTCTTTCTTTCTTCCTTCCTTCCTTCCTTTATTTCTTTCTCTTTCTTTTTTCTTTCTTTCTTTCTTTCTTTCTTTCTTTCTTTCTTTCTTTCTTTCTTTCTTTCTTTCTTTCTTTCTTTCTTTCTTTCCTTCTTTCTTTCTTTTTGAAGCAACAAGTTGTTTAAATAGGTCAGGTTGGAGCTTCCTCAATTAGGCATTGTATTTTCTACTCATAATCACAGATCTTTTGATTTAGAGATGGAAGGCACCTCAGAGGGCATGTAACCCAACTGTCTCATTTTACTTATGTATGAGAAAAATTAGCCCCATGGAGGTTAAGTGACATACCAAGGTTACCCAGGTAATAAATAAACATCAAAGATAGAATTTGACCCTCTGACTCCAGAAACACTGCTCTTTCCACTCTGTCATACTGTTTATTCTTTCTTCTTAGGGGTCATTTCCAGTCATCCGGATCTATGTATTTTGCCACCGGACCCAGTTGGCTCTGGAGGACAATGTGCGGCTGGTGATCTGCACAGCCCTCCCTCATTTAAATCCAATTCACTTGCAAGTCATGGCATCCCTTTCCTCATGTCATGGTCCTTTCAGAGAATGAAGGACAAACAACAATCTAGTGAGTAGTTCAAACTGCCCCTCTGGGGACCCAACTGGTAAATTCCATTTGGGCAACTCAGCTCCCTCTCTTCCTTCCTTCCTCCCTTCTTCCCTCCCTTTCCTTCCCCTCCCCTTCCCTCTTTAGCCTCTCTCTGTCTACATATGGTATAATATCCTTATCTGCCCAAAGGGATATAAATTTTGATGGCTGAAACCTAACAATATATCTTGGGGTTTATGAGCTAGATTTCTTTTGTAAAGATCATACCTTAAACCCAATTCACTCTGGCTCTCATTGATTGGCCAACAATAGGTCAAAGCCCAAACCCCACTTAGTGGTCATTGTTTGGGCCCTGATCTTTCAAAGTGAATATAAATAGCAATTATTTCTGTTTTTGGCAGAAACCCTGATTCCTCTCCCAGATTGATTTTTTTTTTAAATTAGGTAATAGGGGCCATTCCTTGGGTCATTTCTTACCTGACTTAATCACTGAATGGGTATTGCCTCAGTCAAATTGAGACCTGGGAAAGGCCCTACCTTAAAAATGGCCCTAGCTTAAAAAGTCCATCTCCAGTCATCCTGATCTATATCTTGCCACTGGACCCAGATGACTCTGGGGGAGAAAGTAAGGCTGGTGACCTTGCACAGCCCTCCCTAACAAATCCAATTCACTTGCAAATCATGGCATCACCTTCCTGAAGTCATGGGACTCTTTGAGAAAGAAAGACAGACAACCATCATAATCTACTTCTTCTTATCTGGTATTGGCTCTAACAGATAAGTGATCTGAAAACTCATTTGGAAATGGTCCTTATAACCAATAGTTTTCCATCTGCTAAAATCTAAAGAATTTTGGGATGTTCATTGCTGATATGACATTCACTAGCAGTGTTAGTATGGGCAAGTCACTCATTCTTTCTTCATTTTCTCATCTGTTGAATAGAGATAATAATGTCTGTACTATCTGTCATAGCTCAAAAGATATACGTGTAAAATTGCTATAACTTTTAAAGTTCTATATCAATGTGGATTTTCATTCTTGTGATGATGATGATGATGATGATAATGGTGATGATGAATCATGCAATCAAAGAGTTTCATCATGGGAAATTATCTCAGTAGCCACATAGTGCAAACCAAGCTTGAAAAAGAATTCTTATAACAATGTTTTCAATGAATAAACATCAAGTTTCTGCCTGAAGACCTCCAATAAGAGGGAACCTACCACTTCCCAAGGCAGCCTACTCCACTTTCAAGAGATCTAATTGTTAGGAAGATTTTTTACTGATGACAGGCTTAAATCACCCCTTTGTATTTTCCATTGACTACTTCTGGTTCTCCCCTACAGTCCCAAACAGAAGTCTAATGCTTCACATAATAGCTTTTCAAATATTTGAAAACAGTGATTTTATCCCTTATGACTCTTCTGAAGGCTAAACATCACCATTTTCTTCAACTGATCCTCAGTTTTCACCATTCTGACTGCTCTCTTCTAGATTTTCTAAAGTTTATCAATATCTTTTTTATATCAAGTTGCTCAGAAATAAACACAATAATCCAGAGGTAGTCTATATAGCAGAGTGTAGTCATACTAGCATCTTATATCTGGAGTGTGTGCCTCTTTTAATGCAACCCAAAATTGTATTGGGCTTTTTTGGCTGTCATATTATGCTGCTGACTCATAATGAACCATAAACTTGTACTCTGCTATCATCCCCAGATCACTTTCAGAGAAACTACTACATTTCCCCATGTCCTTCATTTTGTAATTGTGAAGTTGAATTTTTGCACCCAAGTGCAAATCTTTACATTTTCACCCATTAAATTCCATGTCACTCGATTTGAGCTAATATTCATATTTGTCAAACTCTTTTGTGAAACAAGTCCTGTTATTCACTTTATTCCCTATCCTTTCCCTCTCTGTGTCATCTGTACTTGAAAAATGTGCCATTTACAGTATGTCCCAATTAGTATGACTAATGGATCCTGCACAGCATATACATATTTGAATTTGTACTATTTGAAGTTATAATTATAGATTATATGGTAATTGGTTCTAGCCCAATGGAAATATGCAGTGGGAATTCAAGTAATGTGATCATTTCATGGGATTCATTATTATTATATACTAATTGGCTCATGGCTGCCTTTATTCAAGTCATTGAAAAAAATTTTAAATAGCATAAATCCCTGAGGTCCTCTCCTACAGACCTCTTTCCACGTTGACTTAAAACCATCTTGGAGGCTGAACCTTAAGTGAGTTCTGAATCTAATTGTCTTATTGTTTAGCCCAAATCCCTCTATTTTTTGAACAAGAATATCATGGAATGTTTTGTCAAATGCTTTGAGAAAATCAAGGCAAACTAAATCTCTAGCATGTAGTATCTCTTTCGGAAAAGAAGTAAGGTTACTGTGGCATGACCTATTTATTCTTTCTTAAGCCATGTGGGCTCTTTGTGAATACTTCTTTTCTAAATGTTCCCTCATCATCTCTTTCAGAATATGTTCCAGATTTTTGGCAGGATACAAGCTAAGCTCACTGGCATATAGGATTCAGACTATTAAAAAATACAGTAACTTTTGACATTCCCCTCAATCTTTCAAATATCACTGGGAGTGGCTTAGAAGTTACATCTGCCAGTTAATTCAATACCCAAGACTATAATTTTTCTGGGTCAGGTGACTAGATTTCACCAAGTGAATTAGATGTTCTCATTTTTAATCTGTCTTTACAATCATCCTTTGTATACTACCTCTCAGTCTTTTTGTTCTGTTCCTCATGGTGCACTTCTCATCAGAGACAACAGAAACAAAAATAGAATGGTTCTTCCTTCTCTCTGTTGTCAGTTACCATCATCCCATCCACCTTGACCAAAGGTCCTATCCCTCCTTTGATTCTCCTCTTTTTTCCAACTTAGCTTTCTCTTGTCCTTAGGTTTTCTCCCTAGCTTTTGCTCATTCTGAGCTTTAGCATTCCTGACATCATACTGACAAGACGAAGCCACGCTTTTGTATTCATCTTCTGTTAACCTGACCTTGCTTCCATCTTCTATATAGCTCTTTTAAGAATCTAAATTGGTTGGATAGTTCTCTGTGCATATACATTAGTCTTGTCAGACAACTCTCATTTATTTTTTCCTCATTGGAATTTCTATCCTTTATGTCTTTACATTTTAACTTTTAGAATTTCTTACCCTTCCTGGGTTGTGTTGTGCCATAGAATTTATCTTCTCCTTTGAAATCTGCTCTCCCCAGTCTAGGGTCCATGTTTGGTTTTCCTTTATTTCCCTATTTCAAACTCTAAAATGAGATGAAAGGTAGTAGGTACTTCCCCAGAAAGTTTCCTGTCCTTCCCATTCAAGCAACCCTGTTGGTGATAATCATATAAAGAAAATAATTTTCCCTTTCTCCAGCTTTTAAAGGATGAGATTATCAGTAAGGCAAGCCAAAAAGTTACTTTATACTTTGCTTGAGGAAGGGAGGAAAGAAAGGAAGAGAAGAAAAAGGGGGAGAAAAAAGAAGGAGAAGAAGAGGGGAAGGAGGAAGGCAGAGAGAGAGAGAAAGAGAGAGTGTGCCAGCCTATGATTGCTGAATCAAGAGTCTCCTCAACTCCATATCTAGTCTGCTTCCTCTTCCCATTCCTCTGTGTCTATAGGAAGCCCTGTACATTTTTATTTTCCTCCTAGTCTTCAAGGAACCCTATTGCAGAGAAAAGGACCAAGATTTTCTGAGAGAGAAGTAGTAGGAGCAAATGGTGGAGGTATCCCATTTCTCCATGCTGATTAGATGCTATCTTCTACCCTTCCCATATGGTGGTAAAAGTACCAGTGTTCTACTCTGCAGGGCAGCTAGGTGGCTTAATGGATAGAGCACCAGATCAAGATTCAGAAAGACCTGAGTTCAAATCTGGGCTTAGGAACAAGCTTTGTGACCCCAGGCAAGTCACTTAACCCTGCTTGTCTCAGTTTCCTTATCTGTAAAATGAAGTGGAGAAGGATATGGCAAACCACTCCAGTATCTTTGCCAAGAAAACTCCAAATGGGGTCACAAAGAGTCAGGCACAACTGAAACAACAGCAAAAACAGTAAGTACTTCTCTTCCCCAGATCTGGTACTGCATACTCCCTCCCTGTCCCACCTTTTATCTCCACTCCTTTCTCTAATATGTCTCCCTTTTACTGAAAGATGTGCAAGACAGAGATGTGCTTACTGTTCTATGGCCATAGTGAGCCCAGGAGAAGAAAAGATGGCTAACTCTTAAACTTCCCAGAGTCCAATGAGAATATGTTGGCAGCCCACGTCAGGGCTGGAATTGTATAGGGCAAATGGTGAACTGCATCTGCTGAAAGATCTAAGAGGACAAAAACGCGATGCAGAAGAGGAGTTGTGGTTGAACAGATTCAGAGTCAATAGCTACATTCTTATCTTTCCTGCCTTCAGAACCGCAGAGGTAGCTTGGAGGATCAGTCCTCTGAAGTTGACTCTCACTCCATTCAGCTGCACTTGTGACAAAAGCCTGGTTGCACTTCCCTGTTCGGGGTTCTTGTTCCATGAGATTAGGTCATTTGTTTCATTTGAGCACATGATTAAACCAGCTTTAAGGCCTTTATTTCTCTCTCCAAGAAGAACCTGTGATTTAGCCGACCCTTCCTTTTGTCTTCTCATTTTATTTATAACGAGAATGGTAAGACTGAAATGGGGAGCTAGGCAGTACAGTGGGTAGAATGCTGCTCCTGGAATCAGGAATATCTGAGTTAAAATTCAGTCTCACTTACTATCTGTGTGCCCTTGGGGAAGTCTCTGCCTCATTTTTCTCATCTATAAAATGGAGCTGATATTAAGACCTACCTCTTAGGGTTGTTATGAGGATCAAATGAGATAATAAATGTGAATTAGCCTAGTGCCTGGCACATAGTAGGCACTATATAAATGTTAGCTGTTATTATCATTGTGATGATGATGATTCAGCTCTTCCAATAGTATGTCCAGTTAGTCACTGGACAAGGATCTCATATTTAGAGGAGTAACAGCCAAGTTACTAGTTTGTACATGATCTATAAACTATGTTATTGTTAGAATTCTATCTTCTGCAAGAGGCTTTTCCTGTCCCCTTCAATGTTAGTATCTTTCTAACTATACAAACATATATGTATATATGTATACACACCCACCCACATATAATACACATGTGCTCACATATATATGCACATTCACATATACGTGTATATGCACGCACATACATACACACGTGCACATATAATATACACATACTCACATGTATGTATATTCACATATATGTGCACATATACGTATGCGTGTGTGTACATATGTGTGCATATATCTTGTTTTTATATAGTTGTGTACAGTCTCCTACATTAGGTTGTAGATTGTAAACTTCTTGAGGGCAGGGACTATTTTGGTCTTATCTGCAGTGCTTAGAAGAGTGGCTGACACATAGTAGGCACTTAATAAATGCTTGTTAGCTTGACTTGATTTGAATCCACTTGGCCCTTTCCTGAGACTTTGCCAGAGTTTCTGTAGAAATAGAAGGGAGATGATGTGGAAAAGAAAAAAGAACACTGGGGCCTTTTTATATTTTTCATTGTTTTAAAGGTTATTCTGGCCAAAGAATCCTTCACCATGTAGTCAGTTAATGAGCTAGGAAGATATTTAGAAAGTAATTCTAATCTATGTCTATAAAATAAGGTCTAATCTAACTAAGGTCATTTTGGGATATCAAACCAACTATCTAAACTGGTCCTCATTAGGACCAAGACTATTCGACAATACTGACAAGTCAGAGACTTCTGTGATTCACTGGATGCCAGGATGATTGATGTATATGGTCTCTCCCAGAAGTCTTTACAGGAGAGTAACTAGCCACCTATAGACTAGAGGCCAGAGCTAACGCATCTTGGGATATTGAATACCTAGAGCTGCTCATTCAGAGGCGTGCTTCTCATTAAGACCCAGACATCAACATCTGAAAGCCAAGTGATTCAAACCCCACATGGAACCAACTTACTTATATGCCACTTCTTTTAACTCACACAGCCGACAACCAGATGGCAGGGATGTAATTGAGCTTCTGTCTGCTAATGAGGACTGTACCTCTTAGGTGATATTTCTGCAAGGAGAGTCTGGGAGATGGAAATCTCTTTCCTGCAATCATCACTGAAGGGGTCAGGTCATCCACAATTTTTCATAGGGTACCTTCCTGGAACATGTTTATTAAAAGGTCCACTCAACAACTTAGGCAAATGTTTCTTCAACACCTTTTAGCAAGTCACTGTGTTAGGCTAGGGACCTGAAGGTAAGACATCTTCCCTATTCTCAATGAGCTTACCATCTAATAGGAGTGGCAAACATGTATACACAGATAACTTAAGCCAAATAGTTTCTTTTCAGGTGTTTTTATTACTCAGCTTTCAAACTTTCAAGTTCACTGGAGACTGCAGTAGGGATTAGATTCTTCAGAGCCTCATCCCCACTTCCCCCTCCTTCCCCTCTTCATCCTCATGATAGTACTGAGATTTCTTCTTCACAGGGAAACATATGTTCTCTTTTCTGCTGATTTCGTTTTGACTCTGCTGGTCACAAGGACTCTCACAGGAGTTCTGTTGTTGGGGTAATTTAAACTTTGTGAATTTCTTTTAAACTTTGCGTAAGTTAATTCCCTAACATACTCTGCTGCCTGTCCTCCCCTCCGTTCCTAAAATATAGCATCTCCTTGCCTTCTTGCTCTACTGGCAGCTTTCCAGAACTTGCTAATAGCCCCCTGGACAAGTCTCCACAGAGGAAAGCAGGCAGAAATATTCCACGACAGAATATTTTTGAATTTTGAAGCACACTAATGGAATTGAGAATTCAGCATCCAAGGGAATAGCTGCTGATGGAGACATTTGAATAGCGCCCATTTCCAATACCATTTGCCTGGGTCCGTGATGCCGAGGTGCTTCCATTTAGGATACATCGTCTCTAAGGAAATTCAGCTGGATCCATTTTAGCTGCATATTTTGCAAGGATATTGAACTGGAGGAGGGGGCAGGGTGAAAGAGGAAGAATCAATCCAGCAGTTAGTGAGCTTTTCAATTCTAAGTCTGCTGTTTAAACTCTTGCACTATTTGTCAGAGATTTGATCCTCTCCTACCTTTCCTTAGGAAAAGCTGGATTCAATATTTGGACCCCTTTAAAATATGCTCCCCACAAAATACTATTTGCTGGTGTTTAGAAAATGTTTACATACTGTAGATGCAGGATCTCCATAAGAATAAACAGCTCACATTAATATTATATATATATGGCTTTGTATTTCTCAAAGGGCTTTATACACAAACATGATCTCATTTGATCCAGGCAGGTAATATTATCTCCCTTTTTTGAAGAAGGAAGATGAGATTTGGGTGAAGACACTTGCCTGGGGTCACACCATCAGTTAAAAAGCATTTATTAAATGTTTACCATATGCCAAGTATTGTTAAATCAAAACAATCCCAGTCCTTAAGAAACCTACATTCCAATAGGGAAGAGAAGATGCAAACAACTGGGTACCCACAAGATGTATAGAAGAGATTAAAAGTGATCTCACATGGAATTCCAGGACTGGTTATGCGTTACTTAAACAAAAAAAGCAAGATTTTTCTACCCCTAGGGATGTTGATGTCATTTAGATAGCCTTTTCAAAACACTAAAACATCTAGATAGAGGGAGCAGTTTGGTTCAGGGGAAAAATGCTGGACTGAGCAAAAAGAATGGGATTTGGATTATAATACTGGTTTTATTATTAGCTAGCTGTATGACTTCAGGCAAAATCATTCCCATTTCTTAACCTTAGTTTCCTTATCTAAAAAATGGATTCATACTTGATAGCCTTTAAAAACCCTTCTAGTTGTATGTTTC
This sequence comes from Trichosurus vulpecula, assembly GCF_011100635.1. Classification (NCBI taxonomy): domain Eukaryota; kingdom Metazoa; phylum Chordata; class Mammalia; order Diprotodontia; family Phalangeridae; genus Trichosurus; species Trichosurus vulpecula. The sequence continues at coordinate 53,124,702 of NC_050581.1, read as the reverse complement.
TCTGTTCCCATAGGAATCAAAGAACTTTCAAGTGGCAGACCCTAGTGTTACCTTACAAGGGGTAGATTAAGAAAGGAATGATATGTGAAAAGTGAAAAAGTAACTGGCATAATGGGGCATGTACAGTGAACAGAGCCAAACAGTGAGACACAGCCAGATTGCATGCACCATTTCTGCAACTGTACCCTGTAACTACTCAGGCTTCAGGAAAAGTGGTGGCTTTTATAGTTAACCCGTTGCCATTTGGGGAACAACTTGAAGCCCACACGACAGGGTGGTCTTTTTGGACGATGGTGTCTTTCATCACCAAGAATTCATAGGGTCAACTGTCAGTTTTCTCTGTTGACAAAGTATAGATAATTCATTACTCTGGGTATTTCTATATTTACTTGGTATTTTTGGCTATAGAATGATTTTCAGGTATTACAAGTTCAATTACAAGGATTATAGGATTGATTTGACCTCTGGACAATCTTTTGAATCTGTACTCTTTACTGATACAATCTCTATTGTAGTTTAGGCCTTTGTCACCTCCAATCTAGACTATTACAATAAGCATATAATTTTCCCCCCTAATTAGCAAGCATTTATTATCTTTCTTTCACTTCCCCCTAACTCATGGAGAAAAATAAAAAGAAAGAACAGTAAAGCCATTGCAATGATTATGCATAGTCAAGCAGAGCATATTTCTATATTTGACCACGATCCGAAAGGTATCTCTTTCTGCATATTGAGGTCATCATCACGCCTTTGTCAGGAAGTAAGTAACCTTTCTCTTTATCTGTAAACATAGTTGGTCATTGTGTGGATCAGAATTCTTAAGTCTTTCAAAGTTCTTTGTTTTTGCAAAGTTGTTCTTGTTTAAATTTTTCTCCTGGTTCTTCTTACCATACTTTGCATCACTCCCTACAAGTCTTCCCAGGTTTCTCTGACTTTTGGCATTCCTTAAGGTATTTTTGTTATAGTATTCCATTCCATTTGTATAGTTTCTAGTTCTTTGTCACCACAAAAATAACTGCCATATTTTAGTGTTTGTGGTTCCTTTTTTCCTTTTGGGGGGATATATCTATGGGGTAAAGGCAAAGTAATGGTATTGCTGGGTCAAAGGGTATAGAGAATTTAATAACTTTTGGGGAAGACTTCCAAATTTCTTTCCAGAATGGTTGGACTAACTTATAGCTCTACCAACAATGTATTAATGAGATTCTTTTCCTGCAGTCCCTCTAACATCTGTCATTTTTTCAGTTTATTTTCCTAAGCTGATGGGTGGACGCAGAACCTGAAATTCTTTAATTTGTATTTTTCTAATTATTAATGACTCATAGCATTTTTTGAGCGTTAATGATTTTAGAGCATATGGCTATTTATAACTTGGATTTCTTACTATGAGAACTGTTGTGTAATATGCATTGATCATTTAACAAATGGGGAATGGTGCTTATTCTTATAAATTTGAATCAGTTCTTTTATTTCTTATAAATGAAAACCCTGTAACAGAAAAATGCTGCCTGAATTTTCTCCCATTGGTCTCCTTCTGATCTTACCTGCATTAGTTTTGTTTTGTAAAAAACCTTTAATTTTATGTAAACAAAACTGTTTATCTTTTATTATGTTTCTTATCCCTTGTTTGGTCATGAATTCTCCTAGTCATATGTTCAAAAGGCAATTTCTTCTTTGTTGACTCTTTTTTTAATTTAATTTTTTTGCTTACATTTTAAGTTCTAAACTGTCTCCCTTCTTCCCTCTCTTGCTAACTTTGGGTATGACCTTTGATATCTAGGTCATTTTCCCATCTGGCACTCGTTTGGTCTATGTTGTGAGGTGTTAGTCTAAACCTAATTTCTGCCAGAGTGCTTTTCAGTTTTCCCAGCAGGTTTGGGTCAAATACTGAGTCCTAGCCCAGTATCTGGGTTACAGTAGCCTTCTTTTTTTTATTCCATCTTGCCCCAAACTCTGCTGACCCTCAGTATCACATCTTCAACTGCCTTTCAGACATCTAAAGCAGAATTTTGAATAGACATCTAAAATTAAATATGTCCAAATCATAACTCATTATCTTTCCCCTTCAACCCTCCTACCTTCTCTATAAGTATAGAGGGCAATGCTATCCTGCCAGTCCCCTCAAGTTCATAACCTAGGAATGAAGCTGGATTATTTACTATCTCTCCCCACTCCCCCTATATCTAAGGCTCGTTGATTTCACCTTTGCAGCATCTCTGACATATGCCTTCTTCTCTCCTCTGACATTGCCACCCCTTTGACGTAGGTCCTCATCACCTCACACCTGGATTATTGCAATAGCCTACTAGTGGTCTGCCTGCCTAGAGCCTCTCCCCACTCCAATCCATTCTCCATTTAGCCATCAAAATAATTTTCCTAAAATGCAGATCTGTTCACATCACTGCCCTACTTTAGTGATTTCTATTGCCTCTAGGATCATATACGAAATGCTCTATTTGGCATTCATCGTCCTTCATAACCTAGCCCTCTCTTGCCTTTCCGGCCCTTTTACACCTTACTCCCTGACATGTACTCTTTCATCCAGTGACACTGGCCTCTTGGCTGTTCCACAAACAATGCACTCCATTTCTCACCTCTGGGCATTTTTTTCTGGCTGCCCTAATGCCTGGAAGTCACTCTTTCCTCCACTCTTAACTACTGAGCCCCCTGGCTTCCTTTAAGTGCCAATTAAAATCCCACCTTCTAAAAGAAGCCTTCCTCAATCTCTTATTTCTAGTGCTTTCCCTATTAACTATTTCCTATTTATGCTGTATATAGCCTTTTTAAAAAAAATGTATTTGTTTACATGTTGTCTCCCCTGTTAGATTGTAAGCTCCTGGACCGTAGTCTTCTAAGCAATACCTCTAACTCCAGTCTTTCCCCTCTTTTACCAATTCTCCACATATCTGCCAAATTGATATTACTAAAACAAACATCTAATCACATAGTCCCTGTGCCTGGAATGCCCTCCATACCACATTTCTCTTGTAAATAATCTTGGCATTCTTCAAAGCATAGCTCAGGTGCCACTGCCCTAATTTCCTCCATTATTAGCATCCTATCCCAATTAGAATTACTTTGTGTTGTTTTGCCCAAACTTTGTATTTACTTAATATTTCCTTTCTTATCAGAGGGTAAAAACATAACTGTATAAAACAGGGACAATTGTATCAATAATAAAAATTGCTTTTTATGCAACACTTTAAATTTACCAAGGGATTTGCATATCCTATCTCAATTGATCCTCCCAGCAACCCTTTAAGGCAAGTAATATACTTAGCTCTACTTTATAGATGTGGAAAGTGAGGCTAAGGGAGAGTGACTTGCCCAAAGTCACTTAGCTAATAAATATTTAGTCAGGATTTGAAATCAGAGCTAAGGCAGAGTGACTTGCCCAAGGTCACTTAGCTAGTAAGTATTTAGGCAGGATTTGAACTCAGAGCTAAAGTAGAGTGACTTGCCCAAAGTCACATAGCCAGTAAGTATTTAGGCAAGATTTGAACTCAGACATTCCTAACTATAGGTCCAGTACTCTAGACACAACAACATCCAGCTATGAATTAGAATACATTGTCCCTTGTTAGAATCTAAACTTTTTGAGGGTAGATATTAAGGAATACTTATTTTTTTTATGTCTTCACTGACTAGCATAATGCATTATAAATAGCAGACCCTTAGTATCGATCTCACCTTTCTTTGAATTTATATTTTGTGCTTATGGTCAGCTCTATATAGTTTGATTATTTTATTGTTGATTTTCATTTTATCATCATCATAATTATCATCATTGTTTGTCAACTTGAATTGAATTTAAATGGATTATCATTTTACAGCTGGGTTTTTTTTAGTCATTTTTCAACCATGTCTCATTCTTTGTGATCCCATTTGGGGTTTTCTTGGCATTGCCATTTCCTCCTCTAGCTCATTTTATAGATGAAGAAACTGAGGCAAAGAGGGTTAAGTGACTTGCCCAGAATTATACAGCTAGTAAGTGTCTGAGGTCGGATTTGAACTCAGGTCTTCCTGCCTCCCGATCTGGTACTCTATCCCCTGTGCAACGTAGCTGTGTGATTATAGTTGAAGAGGAAATCAAAGCTCATTTCACCTAACCCCTCTTTTTCTGCCATGGGAAGTCAACTTTGGGGGATATTTCCCCTCCAGAGATAGTACAGGCTGAAAATAAATTGTGTTGAAAATGGATTTAGATCAATACCATTTTCTTGGACCAAGGTGGTAAAGTGTTTCCATTAAAAAATATTTAGTCCTCAGAGAAATCCTGTAGAAATCTAGGTCAAGAGCTAGGAATAACATAACGTGCTCACATTCCTGCTTGGATGATCTATTCTAAGTTTTGATTCTAGGGTATTGCTAGTAAAAGGGGCCAGAAAGAAGCTCCAAATACTCTTCCACCTCTCTTTAAAGAGTGTTTCCATAGGCGAAGCCAGTGAGTTAAGAAATTTTCCAAGGGGACTTAGAAGCTATTTTTTCAACAGAGCTATAAATTCTTACTCTTTGATAGGTGAAATAAATGGTAAGAACATCTTGCTACCTTAAATAAGCTCCTCTCTAAACTCAAAAGAATGACTTTTGTGAGTATCGAAGGAACTTTCAGATATGACCACAGAGCCACTGTTCATAATATCTGGGCATCTCCAGAGAATAGAAGTGTTGCTTGAGAAAGGCTAATTTTGTCCTGATGTTCAAAGTGGAGGAAAAAGTGGATCCCAGAAACTGGACTGGGAAGCTTAACATCAGTCCCTGGCAAAAAATGCTAGAACATATTATAAAACAGATGGTTTTTGAGTATTTTGAAAAGAATGGGGATGACTACAAGGAGACAGCACGGGTTCATTGCTTCATGCCAATCTCAACTCACTCCCTTATTTATTAGTGAGTTAAAACTGCCCCCTCCCCCTGAAAAAGGGTGGATTACATGATTTAGAAAGTCCCTTCACAATCTCAGGTTCTATCATTCTATAAACCTTCTCTCACTACTCAATCATCTACTCATCTCACCTTTCTTTAAATTTAAATTTTGCACTTATGGTCAGCTCCAGAGTTTGGTATTTTATTCTTCACTCCTCCTTTCATCATCATTAACATAGCATTTGTATGCACCTCAATGTTTACAAAGAACTTCACAAATATTATTTCATTTTATCCTTTTAATAATTCTGGAAGGCAGGTAATATGATTGTCATCATATTTTACAGATGAAGTAACCGAGACAGAAATTAAGCGACTTTTAAAGGGTTAGTGTCTGAAGTTAGATTTGAACTCAGGTCTTCCTGACTCTAGGCCCAGTGCACTATCTGCTGTACCACTTAGCTACCTTCTCATTTGTTAAGTTTTCCTCCCTGCTTGGATGCCAACTCCATGAGAGGCTTCTCTCCAATATTCCCTCACACAGAGCCGGACCTCTAGGAGGTATGTGATACCGATTGAAAAATTAGCACCGCTGCAGAGTTCCCATCTCACCTAAGTTAATTCAAGCCAAAAGTAATAAGGAAGTTGAACATCTGATGGTTGTGTTTCTCTCACTGAAACCCACTAACTGGCCTCTTCAGTGCACAAGCAGAAATTGGCAACTCGATTTTTTCCCAAGTCTTCTTGCTTTGCCATCTGTGCCTCCAACTGCTCTCCTACTGTATGTCGTCTGCCTGAAGACGCGCTAAGCAGGTGTGGCTCACACTCGCCTCATCCCTGTTTTGCATGTGGAATGTAATTATGTTTGACAGACTCAGTTTGATTGAGAGAAAACTATGAATTGGATTAAATGCTTTTTGTTTAGACTTTATTAGCTAAAGATGCCACTGCATAATTAATTTGTGAATAAGCAGCAATCTTGCAAATGAGGCAGTGAATCCCATGCACAGAAAAGAATTAGAGCTTCTCCTCAGGATGGGCTTGCATGCATGTTTCTTGTTGCTGGAGTCATTAAAAATGCATCAAAGAGAGGAGAAGCAAGGAGAGAAGAAAGACAAAAAGGGGGTGTGGATGGACAGATGAGCCTACCATAGACCCTGTCCCATCATTCCTTTAAGCTAAGAAGAAACAGAAGAGTCCAAGGAAAGGTCCCAGCCCTTGAGAAAAAGCAAATGTTTATGGTCTCCCTTTCATTATGTGATCCTGGGAGCTGAAGGATCATAGAGCCTTGCAGTTTTTCAGCTGGGAGGCACCTCCAAGATCATCTAGTCTACCCTCTTCCTCGGCACATAAGAAAAATGAGCACCAGAGGGGTTTTTTAGGGCTTGGGCTAGTGTTGTATAGCTAGTTAGTGGCAGAGCTGGGTCTACAACCCAGTTTCTCAGATTAGTGGTCTTTCACGGGTTACACACTGTTGTTAGACACCAGCCTCTTAGAGACAGCACAGTACAAATGTGCCTCGTGTTTTATTTATTGCTTCTTAGGTTGACAGGGAAAATAAAAGATATCTGAGAACATTGCCTGTGTTTACTTACTTTCTCTGAATAAAGAAGAAAAAAAAATCTTTTTACTAGAAATGAGGAGGGTTGATTTTTTTGCATAAGTGAACTTGATGGTCACTCCAAAGCATGGATTAAAGTGTCTTTCCTTTGCCTGCCTTATAAATATCTCTACCAATCAAGTGTCACACTGGCTGAAATTCCATAAGCAGGAATTTATGGCTTTGGGTTAAGCATTGCCCTTTGGAGGAGTCACATCAAGCTATGTCATACTCTGGCCTTAGTTCCTTATCAGCTCCTTTCTTACTGACAAAAGAGAGGAGGCAGTACTGGGCACTTAGGTAGTGGAGTGTGTGTGTGTGTGTGTGTGTGTGTGTGTATGTGTGTGTGTGTGTATGTGTGTGTGTGTGATATAGAAATGATGGATGGGGGTGCTCTTAGCGAACTACTTAATTCAGACATTTTGATGATATATTGTCTTGGAAACAATTCATAATGAGTTGCACAGTTTCTTTTTCCCCTACTATATACTTAATGTGCTCTTGTCTGTCTGTCCCATCAGAGTCAGAGATTAAGTTTGGTTCATAGAACCTCCAAGAAGAACTGTTAACATTGTGGGAAATAGTAGAGAAATTTGACTGATAGATTGTCAGGGTAATAATCACTAAGCATTTTATTAAGCATCTTCTGTGTGCTAGGGATGAGAGTAAACACTGGAGAACGAATCAATCCCTGCTCTAAAGGCGCTTGTGGTCCAAGGAGCTATCTTGATATTACTGCCAAAATCATGCCTAAAAGATCAAAAATAGGGGTGATTAACACAGATCCTACACTTCTTCCTCCTATACCAAGGTGCGTGGGACCCCAGCTTCAGGAACCATAGTATATAAATTTAAGCTATTATGATAATTGCTATTGATATGACTGTGGTTGTCATTAACATTAATAACTCAAGGAGTAGCCATTGAAGGATATTCTATTTTCAAAGCAGGTAGGAGTATCCTTTCCTGTAAGCAATTTCCAAGTGCATTAGTTGTCTTCTCTACATTCATTTGAAGCTAATTATATCTTTATATGTGTGTGTGTGTGTGTGTGTGTGTGTGTGTGTGTGTGTGTAATTTTGGGGAGTAAAGGTGAAGGAGGGAGGGCAACGTCTCATTTTGATTTTTTCCATGATCCTATAGCATAGAAAGGATATTGGACTTGGAGTCATGTTATTTGTGTTCCAATTCTATCTCTACAATTTACCACCTTTGTAATGCTCTGCAAGTCTCTTGACCTCTCTGAGCATCAAGTGTAAGAAGGGAGGGTTTGGGGGGTGGAGCCAAGATGGCAGCCAGAAAGCAGGAACTAGCGTGAGCTCCCCATCAAGTCCCTCCAAAAACCTATAAAAATGGCTCTGAACCAATTATAGAACTGCAGAACCCACAAAACAGCAGAGGGAAGCAGGGCTCCAGCCCAGGACAGACTGGATGGTTGCTGGGTGAGGTCTTTCACCCACAGAGCTGGGAGTGGAGCAGAGCCCAGCATGGGCCGCGTGGACCATCCAGAACAGGAGCCGGGAGGAGCGGGCCCTAGCGCCCTGAATCACTGAGCTATGGCAGTTGCCAGACTTCTCAACCCACAAACACCAAAGACAACAGAGAAGGTTAGTGGAAAAAGCTGCTGGGGACAGGAGGATAGAGTTCGCAGTTCAGCCACCCCCTCCTGGGGGGCAGTGGAGTTGGAGCAACTACAGAACTACAGCTGCAGTTGCTTCTGGCCCCAGGCACACCTGGTGGGAGGAATTAAGTGGCAGATCAGAGCAGGAGTGAAGAGCCTGCTGAAGATCTAAGTCCAGTCCGGATTGGGGGTTCTTGGGGAAGGAGGAGTGCTGGTGTGGCAGAACTGACTGTAATAGCTCTGAAATCAACAACTCATCCCCCCAAGCTTGGAACATAGTACTCTTTACACGCAGTCATACGCCACTGAAAAACTCAAGGGTCAAGTAAGGTGGCTGGCAACATGGCCAGGCAGTGAAAATGCACCCAGATTCAGTCTCAGACTTTGGAATCTTTCTTTGGTGACAAAGAAGACCAAAACATAGAGCCACAAGAAGTAAACAAAGTCAAAGAGCCTACTTCAAAAGACTCCAAGAAAAACATGAACTGGTCTCAGGCCATGGAAGAGCTCAAAAAGGATTTGGAAAAGCAAGTTAGAGAAGTAGAGGAAAAATTGGGAAAAGAAATGAGAAGGATGCGAGAAAACCATGAAAAATAAGTCAATGACTTACTAAAGGAGACCCCCCAAAATACTGAAAAATATAGTGAAGAAAACAACACCTTAAAAAATAGACTAACTCAAATGGCAAAAGAGCTCCAAAAGCCAATGAGAAGAATGCCTTGAAAGGCAGAATTAGCCAAATGGAAATGGAGGTCCAAAAGACCACTGAAGAAAATACTACCTTAAAAATTAGATTGGAGCAGGTGGAAGCAAGTGACTTCATGAGAAATCAAGATATTATAGAACAGAACCAAAAGAATGAAAAAGTAGAAGACAATGTGAAATATCTCATTGGAAAAACCACTGACCTGGAAAATAGATCCAGAAGAGAGAATTTAAAAATGATTGGACTACCTGAAAGTCATGATCAAAAAAAAGCCTAGATATCATCTTTCAAGAAATTATCAAGGAGAACTGCCCTGATATTCTAGAGCCACAGGGCAAAATAGAAATTGAAAGAATCCACCGATCCCCTCCTCAAATAGATCCCAAAAAGAAATCTCCTAGGAATATTGTTGCCAAATTTCAGAGCTCCCAGATCAAGGAGAAAATACTGCAAGCAGCCAGAAAGAAACAATTTGAATATTGTGGAGACACAATCAGAATAACCAAAGATCTAGCAGCTCCTACATTAAGAGATCGAAGGGCTTGGAATACAATATTCTGGAGGTCAATGGAGCTAGGATTAAACCCAAGAATCACCTACCCAGCAAAACTGAGTATCATGCTCCAAGGCAAAATATGGATTTTCAATAAAATAGAGGTCTTTCAAGCTTCCTCAGTGAAAAGACCAGAGATGAATAGAAAATTTGACTTTCAGACACAAGAATCAAGAGAAGCATGAAAAGGTAATCAAGAAAAAGAACAAGAAAAAGAAATTGCAAGGGACTTACTAAAGTTGAACTGTTTTGTTTACATTCCTACATGGAAAGATGATGTGTTTGAGTCATGAGACCTCAGTATTAGGGTAGCTGAAGGGAATATGCATATATATGGGTATGTATATATATATATGTATATGTGTGAGTATGTATGTATATATGTATGTGTGTGTATATATATCTGTATCTATCTATCTATCTATATATATATATATAGAGAGAGAGAGAGAGAGAGAGGGCACAGGGTGAGTTGAAGATGAAGGGATGATATCTAAAAGAAGTAAAATAAAATTAAGGGATGAGAGAGGAATATACTGAGAGAGGGAGAAAAGGAGAGATAGAATGGGGTAAATTATCTCGCATAAAAGTGGCAAGAAAAAGAAGTTCTGTAGGAAGAGAAGAGAAGGCAGGTGAGATGGAATGAGTGAATCTTGCTCTCATCAGATTTGACCTGAGGAGGGAATACCATATATACTCAGTTGGGTATCTTACCCCACAGCAAAGAAGGAGGAAGAAGATAAAAAAGGGGGGATGATAGAAGGGAGGGCAGATGGGGGAGGAGGTAATCAAAAACAAACACTTTCGAAAAGGGACAGGGTCAAGGGAGAAAACTGGATAAAGGGGGATAGGTCAGGAAGGAGCAAAACACAGTTAGTCTTTCACAACATGAGTATTGTGGAAGGGTTATACATAATGATACGCATGTGGCCTATATTGAATCTCTTCACTTCTTAGGGAGGCTGGGTGGGAAGGAAAGAGGGGAGAGAATTTGGAACTCAAAGTTTTAAAAACAGATGTTCAAAAACAAAAACAAAATTTTGCATGCATCTAGAAAATAAGATACACAGGCAAGGGGGTGTAGAAATTTATCTTGGCCTACAAGAAAGGAAGGGAAAAGGGGATGGGAGGGGAGTGGGGTGACAGAAGGGAGGGCTGACTGGGGAACAGGGCAACCAGAATATTTGCCATCTTGGAGTGGGGTGGGGAGGGTAGAAATGAGGAGAAAATTTGTAATTCAAACTCTTGTGAAAATCAATGCTGAAAACTAAATATATTAAATAAATTAAATTTTAAAAAAATTTTAAAAATAAATAAAAAAAGAAGAGAGGGTTTGATTAGATGACCCCTGATGTTTCTTTCGATTCCAAAGCCATGATCTTTGATCCAAACCAGCCACAGGATAAGGACATAGCACTATTTGCCAACTCTTACTCATTGTATGGCACCCTTTCCCTTCTTGAGCAGAGATGGGTCCCTAAAGTCATAAGAGAAAAACAAAGTCTGTGTCATATGACTTTATAGTAGAAGAGTCCTGGCTCACCTGCCACTGATAGGGGAGATATTGTTGTTCAAAATATGACCCTATTTAGGATTGCCCAGACCATGGTGCTAGAAAATTAGGACCAATCCCCATTGCATAATAGTGAAAATGAATGCGAAACATACCTTATGTCCTCCCAAAGTCCTTGACTTACAAGGACACCTTTGAATCCCCCAATAGATTTTGTACCACATTCTTCTTTAGAGAGAATGTCTTGTTCCATATGTTCTCTCAGACTTGAAGCTCTGTCAAGGGCCTCTTTCTGAAATCAAGTGCAATTTCCAACATTGACAGTTTGGGAATTCTTGCCTCCTTGGGTATTCCTGTGAGTCATTTAAGGTGAGCTGTCATGACAGCTTTAGTTTCTTCATCCCTCTTTAATTGTGAAAACAATGAGGCAGGGTAGTGTGAAGTAAAGAGTCTAGATCAGGAGTCAGGGAATCCAGGTTCCACTCCTGACAAACTAGCTATGTGACCTTAGGTAAGTAATTGCCCTTTTCCCAACTTCAGTGTCTTCATTTATAAAATGAAACTATTGAAAATTGGATGAATCTTTGATTCTATATCAGGATCAAGTTTGGCAGAATACAGACTGCTATTTTCATTTGAATTCCACAAGCATCTGAGAAACACCTACTATTTGCAAACAGTAAGTACTTTGTAAATGTTTGTTGAAGCCACTGGAGATACAAAGATGAAAAACAATTGCCCCTTACTTTGTTTACTGTGTGTAGAATGTGACATGTGCATATAAATAAGTATAAAAGAAATTTTTAAAATGATCAAATGCAGAGAAAAGTTCACACAGTGACTTGAGAGGTTCAAGGATGGAGATATTAATTACTTTTAATTGGGAGAATCTGAGAGTGACATAGAGAAGAAGACCATTCCAAGGAGGGGAGTATTCAAATGAACAGCAGTGGGAGAGATATGGGTGAGTGGAATTATTTGTCCAGTTTGATTGGAGACATATAGCATGTAAAGGGAAACAAAGGCTGGGAAAATTAATTAGAGTCAGATTGTACAAGGGCTTAAATGCCAGGCTATAGAATTTGTATGTTATCCTTGAGGCAATGGGGAGCCACTGTGGACTTGTGAGCCATGGAGTGACATCATCAGAACAGTTCATTAGTAAAGTTACTTTGATGCTGATTTTGAAAGCTGGATGAGAGATTGGAGAAACTAGAAGAAGGGAGAATATTTCATATGCTTTTGCCACAATCTAGAAAGGAAGTGATCTAGTCCTGAACAGGGGTGTTTCTACAGTCCTGCAGCACTGTTCTTTTTGATATTCCTTGCATACAGTACTTTGTCTCCTCACTGTGTCTTTTCACTTGATTTCCTGCATGCCTGGAATACTTTCCCTCCTCACCTCTGTCTCCTGTCTTCTTTACTGGCTTCTTTCCAAGTTCCACCTTCTGCAGAGAAGACCTTTCCTGGCCTCCAGCCTTTGTCTCCCTCCAGTACTAGTGTCTTCCTTCTGAGATCATCTTCCACTTTTACCGTGTAGATCTTGTATGTACTTTTTCTTGCCCATTATTTCCTTTATTAGATTAGAGGCAAAAACTCCTCTGAACTCTGCCAAATTCCATTCCAAATTACTTTAAAATAACACCTCATGGGGCAGCTAGGTGGTGCAGTGAGTAGAGCACTGGCCCTGGAGTCAGGAGGACCTGAGTTCAAATATGACCTCAGATGCTTGATGCACTTATTAGCTATGTGACCTTGGGCAAGTCACTTAATCCCAATTGCCCTGCCTTCCCCCCTCCAAAAATAAAATAAAATAATACCTCATATCAAATTCTGGAGCAACAGAACCTCCCCCCACCAAAAAAACTGTTTTGAGATAAAACAATTGGCTAACCCAAGAAAACTTAGGAGGTCAGCAGGAAAGGTCTATCATATGAGGGTGATGGTGGAGCCTGGAGTACAGCCTGCTGAGGTGACTGCATCAGTGGCAGCAGCAAATTCAGGAACTCTTAGTTTATAGACATTTGGGGGGGGCGGAGTTCAGACAATTGATGAGAAAGAGAATGCAGGGGATCCTTTCCTAAAGCTGGGTTCAGCACCCTGTTTCATTGCCCATATGCAGTTCCAGACACAGTTCCAGGTTGAAAAGGTGCACTAGTGCTCAAGCATTGCAGCTGCAGGGGAGCATGGGCCCTTGTCACAGTTCTAGGACAGAGAAGAGTGATTGTGGTCACTCACAAGGGATGTGTAGAAATCTCTCTTACCCTACATGAAAGTAGGTGAGAAAAGGAATAAGAGAAGGGAAGGTGGATTAAGGGAGGCAGTGGTCAGAAGCAAAACAGATGGGATTTCTGGTGCCAAAATGGCAGAGTGTGGAAGAAATCCTCTGAAGCTTTCCAAAATTCCCCTCCAACTAGAAAACTTCTTCAGGATTGATCTAGAAGCAGGAAAGCAGTTTACTAGTGCAGGAGGAAAGGTATATCTCAGAGGGGTGGAAGGGGAGCAAGGTCCAAGAGCAACAGCAGCCAGTCAGCCTTGAGGAAGGTGGGGGATGAAGGATAGGGAGGTGGTGGGGGCTGGTGGGAGTGGGGCTGTAGCAAGACTCCAAGCCTGGGGTAGTCCACCATTGAGGCCTCACCCTCCTGTAAACCAGCAGCCCCCTAGGCAAGTGAAGAGTCTGTGCAGTGCAGCAAGGCCCAACCCCAGTGACCTCATGCCCAGCACAAGCCACCAGCCAGGCCTTGACCCCACTGGTAACTAGTACTGAAGCCCTGCCCCTGGGCTGGTCAACAGCAAGATGCCAACCTTAGGCCAGCCACCAGAAAGACTCTGTCACCATAGCAACCCAGCATTAAAGTCTCACCTTTGGGGCAGGCCAACAGGTAAACCTCACATCCAGGGGAGGGCAATAGGGAGGTCCCACCCCCTATTACAAGCCAGAAGGGAAGCCTACCCTCTCAGAGAAAGCAATCAGCTAAGCCTTGAAGCCTAGAGCCCCAGCAAAAAAGCTTGGGACAGTGCATGACCAGAGCCCAATTCTCACATAAAAACACCAAATCACAAAAAAGGCAGAAAAAAATGAACAAAAAGAAACAAACAATAAAGAGCTTGACTATAAGCAAGTGCAAAATTCACTGAAAAAAATAATTCCTTAAAAATTAGAATTAGGCAAGTGGAAACCAATGACTTTATGAGGCATCAATATATGGTTAAAAAAAATCAAAAAAGTGAAACAAAATAGACGAAAATGTGAAATTTCTCATTGGAAAAGCTACTGACATAGGAAATAGATCCAGGAGAGTTAATATGAGAATTAACAGACTACCTGAAGGCCATGATAACAAAAAAAAATCAGGACAACATATTTCAAGAAATCATCTAAAACAAACAAACAAACCTGCCCTGATACATTAGAACCAGAGGGCAAAATAGAATTTGAAAGAATCTGACGATCACTGCCTGAAAGAGATCCCAAAATGAAAACTCCCAAGAACATCATAACCAAATTTGAGAGCTCACAGATCAAGGAGAAAGTACTACAAGCAGGCAAAAATAAACAATTTAAATATTGTGGAGCTACCATCCAGATTACCCAGGATTTTGCAGCTTCCACATTAAAGAACTGGAGGGCTTGGGAATGTTTTATACCAGAAGGCAAAGAACTTAGAATTACAACCAAGAATTACATACATACGAAATTTAATATGATTTTTTTCAGGGAAAAAATGGATATTTAATGAAATAAAGGACTTTCAAGCATTCCTAATTAAAAGACCAGAGTTGAATAAAAAAAAATTAACCTCCAAATACAACACTCAAGGGAAACATAAAACAGCAAATAAAATAAAATAAAGAGAAAACATAAGAAATTAATAAGGTTTAACTGTTTATATTTCTATGTGGCAAGATGATATTTGTAACTTAAGTATTTTATTACTATAAGAGCAATTAGAATGTGTATATGTTGACAGAAGGTGTGGAAATAAAGTGACTTTGATCAGACAATATCCCTGCAAAAAACAAAAAAAGGGGGTGAGAAAGAAAGCAGCACTGGAAGAAGGAGGGGAGAGATTGAATGGGGTAAATTCTCCTATATAAAAGAGGCATGAAAAAGCTATTATAATGGAGAGGAAGATGGGGAGCAGAGTTTGCAAAGCTTAAACCTTAGTCTCATTAAAATTGGCTCAAAGAGGGAATAACATACACATTCAGTTGGATATTGAGATCTATCTTACCCTATAAGGAAGTAAAAAGGGGTAGGGATAACAGAAGGGGAAAGAGGAACTGATAAATGGGAGGATAGATTGGTGAAGATGGTTATAAGAAGTAAAACACTTGTGAGGAGGGAAAGGATGAAGGGTAAGGGGAGTGATAAACAAAAAATAGTAAAGAGGGAAGTAGTTGTCATAAACTATAAATGTGAATGGAATGAACTCACCCATAAAATGGAGGTGGATAGTAGAATGGATTAAAAACCATAAAATAATAAATAATAAAATAAAACCATAAAAATCATAACATGTTGTTTACAAGAAACACATTTGAAGGAGATAGATACACACAGAGTAAAAGGTAAGGGGCTGGAACAGTATCTATTATGTTTCAGTTGAAGCAAAGAAAGCAGGGGTAGCCATCTTGATTTCAGACAAAGCAAAAGAAAAATAGATCCAATTAAATGAAATAAAGAAGGAAACTATATCTTTCTGAAAGTTACCATAGACAATGAAGTCATATCAATACTAAACATATATTCATCAAATGGTATAGCACCTAATTTTTGAAAGAGAAGTAGAATTGGTTGCTAAAGGAAATACATAATAAGATTAGACTAGTGGGGGACCTCAATTTTCCCCTCTCAGAACTAGGTAAATCTAACAAAAAAAACAAGAAAGAAGTTGAAGTGAATAAAATTCTGGAAAAGTTAGATATGATAGATCTCTGGAGAAAAGTGAATGGGAATAGAAAGGAATATACCTTTTTTACAGCAGTATACAGCACCGACACAAAAATTGACCATGTATTAGGACATAAAAACCTCATAATCAAATGCAGAAAAAGCACAAATAGTGAACACATCCTTTTCAGATCATAAGACAATAAAATTATATTCAATAATGGACAATGGAAAAAGAGCAAAAATTAATTGGAAATTAAATAATATAATCCTAAAAAGTAGTGGGGTCAAAGAACAAATCATAGAAACAATTGATGATTTCATTAAAGAAAATGACAACAATAAAACTATATGTAAAAATTTTTGGAATACAGTCAAAGTGGTACTTAGGGGAAAATTTGTATCTCCAATTGCTTGCATCAATAAAATATAGAAAAAGCAGATCAATGACTTGAACATGTAACTAAAAAACCCAAACAAACAACAAAAGGAACAAATTAAAACCCCCAATTGAACACTAAATTGGAAACCCTGAAATTCAAAGGAGAGCTTAATAAAATTGAAAGTAAGAAAACCAATAAACAAATAAAAGAAACTAAAAGCTGGCTTTATAAAAAAAACAATAAAATAGATAACCCATTGATTGGTTTGATTAAAAAACAAGGAAAGAAGAAAACCAAATTACTAATATCAAAAATGAAAGGAGCAAATTTACCACCAGTGAAGAAGAAATTAACACAATTGTTAGGAGCTATTTTGCCTTATTATATGCCAATAATTTTGACAATCTAAATGAAAATAATGAATATCTACAAAATATAGATTATCCAGATTAACCCCAATACTGCATTAACTATTTGGAAAAATGGGCAGTCTTGCCAAATTCCTTTTATGACACAAATATATGTAAAAATTTTAAATAAAATACTAGTAAAGATATTACAACAATATATTACAAGGTTCACACACTATGACCAGTTTGGATTTATACCAGGAATGCAGCGCTGGTTCAACATTAGGAAACTTAGCAGCATAATTGACTATATCAATAATAAAACCAACATAAATCATATAATTGTCTCAATAGATGTAGAAAAAGCTTTTGACAAAATACAGCACCCATTCCTATTAAAAACACTAGAGAGCATAGGAATAAATGATTTCCCTTAAAATGATAAGCAATATTTATCTAAAGAAATCAGCAAACACTATTAGTAATGGAGATAAGCTAGAAGCCTTCTCAATATGATCAGAAGTGAATCAAGGATATCCATTATCACCACTACCATTTAATATTGTACTAGACATGTTAGCTGCAACAATAAAAAAAGAAGTAAAAATTACTTGGTAAAATTACCAACTAAAAATTACTTGGTAAAGTTGCAGGATACAACATAAACCCACATAAATCATGACAATTTCTATATATCACCAACAAAGTCCAGGAGCAAGAGATTGAAAGAGAAATTCCAGAAATTCCATTTAAAATAACTGTAGACAATATAAAATACCTGCTAAGACAAACCTAGGAACTATATGAATATAACTATAAAACACTTTTCACACAAATAAAATCAGATCTAAACAACTAGAAAAATATTAATTGCTCAAGGTTATGCTGAGCCAATATATCAAAATTGACAATCCTACCTAAATTTATTTGTTTATTCAGTGCCATACCAATCAAACTATCAAAAATTATTTTATAGAGCTAGAAAAACTAGTAACAAAATTCATCTGGAAGAACAAAAGCTCAAGGATATCAAGAGAATCAATGAAAAAAAAATGCAAAAGAAGGTGGTCTAGCCATACCAGATCTCAAACTGCCTTATAAAGAGATAATTATCAAAACAATCTGGTACTGGCTAAAAAATAGAATAGTGAATCAGTAGAATAGGTTAGATGCAAACAAATGACCATAGTAGTCTAGTATATTATAACTCAAAGATTCAAGCTTTTGGAACAAAAGTGTATTATTTGACAAACACTGTTGGGAAAACAGTATGGAAGAAACTAGCACAGACCAACATCTCAAACTGTATAATGAGATAAAGTCAAAACGGGTATGTGATTTACACATAAAGGGTGATACCATAAGTAAATTAGGGGGAGCATGGAATACTTTATCTGTCAGATTTATGGAGACAAGAAGAATTTAAGACCAAAGAAGATATAGAGAGCATTACAAAATGTAAAATAGGTAATTTTGACTATATAAAATTAAAAAATTTTTGCACAAACAAAAACTAATGCTACCAAAATTAGAAGGAAAGCAGAAAATGGGGGAAAATTGTGGCAAGTATCTCTGATAATGGTCTTATTTCTCAAAAATATAGAGAACTGAGTCAAATTTATAAAAATACAAGTCATTCCTCAAATGATAAATGGTCAAAGAATATGAATGGGCAGTTTTCAAAGAAATCAAAGCTACCTATGGTCATATGAAAAAATGCTCCAAATCACTATTGATTAGAGAAATGCAAATTAAAACAACTCAGAGGGACCACCTCACACCTATAGGATGTTGGAGGTGATGTAGGATAACTGGGACACAAATGCATTGTTGGTGGAGTTGTGAACTGATCCAACTATTCTGGAAAGCAATTGGAACTAGGCCCAAATGGCTATAAAACTGTGTGTACACTTTGATCCAGCAATACCACTGCTAGATCTATATCCCAAAGATATCCAAAAAAGGGAAAAGATCTTACTTGTACAAAAATATTTGTAGCCGCTCTTTTTGTGGTGGCTAAGAATTGAAAATCAAAGGGTTGCCCATCAATTGGCGAATGGCTAAACTAGGTGTGGTATCATTGTAATGGAACATTATATGCTATAAAAAATGACAAGCAATATGATATCAGAAAAACTTGGAAAGACTTACATGAACCGATGCATAGTGAAGTGAACAGAACCAGGAGAACTTTGTACACAGTAATAGCAATATTATTCAATGAAGAGCTGTGAATGACTTGGCTATTCTCAGCAATACAATGATCTAAGACAATGCCAAAGGACTAATGATGAAACATACTATCCACTTCCAGAGAAAGAATTGATGTTGACCAAATATAGACTGAAGCATGCTATTTTTCACTTCTTTCTTTTTTCTTTTATTTGAGTCTTCTTGTACAAAATGACTAATAAGGAAATGTTTTACATAATTGCACATGTATAAGTCATATTTTGATTGCTTGCCATCTCAGGGAGGGGAGAGGGCAGTGATGGAGAGATGAATAGAATTTGAAAATTAAAATTTTAAATAAAAATGTTTTAAAAATTGAAAAAATACACAAATAATTCTAATCGTCTTGATTAAAAGGGTATGCATTTTAAAAAAGAAGACAGAAACAGACTTTGATTAGAGGAAGGACAGAAAAGGGAGAAGAATAAAGAAGGAAAATGAGGATGGAGGTAGAAAAATAGTAATCATCACTGTGAATTTGAATGGGATAAACTCATCCATAAAACAGAAGCAGTGAGCAGAACAGTTTAAAAATCAGAATCCAATAATATGCTGTTTATAAGAGATACACCAGAAATAGAAAGACACTGAAGAGTTAAAATAGGGAGCTGGAGCAGAATCTATTATGGTTCAGCTGAGGTTAAAAAAAAGTAGTAATAATCACAATCTTAGACAAAACAAAAGCAAAATAGACCTAATTAAAAGAGATAAAAGGGAAACTACATTTTGCTAAAAGGTACCATAGACAGTGAAGTAATATCAATACTAAACACGTATTGACTAAACAGCATAGCATCCAGAATCTTAAAGAAAAAGTTAATTGAGTTATAGGAGGAAATAGAAGGTAGAAGTGTGTGAGTGGGGGATTTCAACTTTCCCGTATCATAACTAGATAAATCTAACTGTGAAGTAAATAAGAAAGAAAGAAAGAAATGAACATAATTTTAGAAAAGTTAGATATTTTAGACCTCTGACTGTACACAGCACCTACACAAAAACTGATTATATTTCAGGGCATAAACCCACACAACAAAATAAAGAAAAGCAGAAATATTAAATGTATCCTTTTCAGACAATAATGCAATATAAATTACATTCAATAAATAGTCATGGAAACATAGCTTAAAAATTAACTTCAAATTAAAGAATGGATGGGTCAAAGAACAAATCATAGAAACAAGAAATAATTTCATTGAAGAGAGTGACAACGATGGAACAATATATCAAAATTTATGGGATGTAGCCGTACTTAAGGGAAAATGAATATCTCTAAATACTTACATCAATAAAATAGGAAAGAGCAGATAAATGAATTCACCATGCAATTAAAAAAATTAGAAAAAAACCAATTTAAAATCCCTACATGAATACCAAATTGGGAATCCTGAAAATTAAAAGAGAGATTAATATAATTTAAAATAAGAGAATCACTGAATTAATAAATAAAAGTAGTATCTGTTCTTTGAAAAAAAAACAATAAAATAGACTGACCATTGGCTAATTTGATTTTAAAAAAGAAAACCAAATTACCAGTATCAAAAATGAAAAGGGTGAATTCACCACCAATGAAGAAGAAATTAAAACAATTATTAGAAACTATTTTGCCCGATTATATGACAATAAATATGACAATCCAAGGGAAATCGATGAATATTTGCAAAGATATAAATTGTCTAGATTAACAGAAGATGAAATAGAATACTTAAACAATCCCATTTTAAAAAAAGAAATTGAGGGGCAGAGCCAAGATGGTGGCTGAAAAGCAGGGACTAGCGTGAGCTCCCCGTCAAGTCCCCCCAAAAACCTATAAAAATGGCTCTGAACCAATTCTAGAACTGCAGAACCCACAAAATAGCAGAGGGAAGCAGGGCTCCAGCCCAGGACAGCCTGGATGGTCTCTGGGTGAGGCCTATCCTGCACAGAGTTAGGAGCTGAGTGGAGTGGAGCAGAGCCCAGCATGGCTGGCACAGACCAACTAGACCAGGAGCCAGGTGGAGTGTGCCCTAGCACCCTGAATCAGTGACCTGCAGCAGTTACCAGACTTCTCAACCCACAAACACCGAAAACAACAGAGAAGGTTAATGGGAAAAGCTGCTGGGGACAGAGGAAAAAAAGGAGTTTGCGTTGGGCCACTGCCCTCAGGGCAGAGGAGGTGGGGCAGCTACAGAACTATAGCTTCAGTTTCTTCCAGCCCCAGGCCCACCTGGTGGGAGGAATTAAGTGGCAGATCAGACCTGGAGTGAAGAGCCTGCTGAAGATCTAAGTCCAGTCCAGGTTGGGGGTTCCTGGGGAAGGAGGAGTGCTGGTGTGGCACAGCTGGCACATCCCCCCAAGCTTGGAACATAGTTCCCTTAACTCTACAAGCAGTCATACCCCACTGAAAAACTCAAGGGTCAAGTTAGTTGGCTGGGAATATGGCCAGGCAGCGAAAACGTACCCAGATTCAGTCTCAGACTTTGGAATCTTTCTTTGGTGACAAAGAAGACCAAAACATACAGCCAGAAGAAGTCAACAAAGTCAAAGAGCCTACCTCAAAAGCCTCCAAGAAAAACATGAACTGGTCTCAGGCCATGGAAGAGCTCAAAAAGGATTTGGAAAAGCAAGTTAGAGAAGTAGAGGAAAAATTGGGAAGAGAAATGAGAAGGAAGCAAGAAAACCATGAAAAACAAGTCAATGACTTGCTAAAGGAGACCCCAAAAATACTGAAAAATATAATGAAGAAAACAACACCTTAAAAAATAGACTAACTCAAATGGCAAAAGAGCTCCAAAAAGCCAATGAGGAGAAGAATGCCTTGAAATATGGAATTAGCCAAATGGAAAAGGAGGTCCAAAAGACCACTGAAGAAGATACTACCTTAAAAATGAGATTGGAGCAAGTGGAAGCTAGTGACTTTATGAGAAATCAAGATATTATAAAACAGAAAGAAAGGAATGAAAAAGTGGAAGACAATGTGAAATATCTCATTGGAAAAACCACTGACCTGGAAAACAGATGCAGGAGAGATAATTTAAAAATAATTGGACTACCTGAAAGCCATGATCAAAAAAAGAGCCTAGATATCATCTTTCAAGAAATGATCGAGGAGAACTGTCCTGATGTTCTAGAGCCACAGGGCAAAATAGAAATTGAAAGAATCCACTGATCACCTCCTCAAATAGATCCCAAAAAGAAATCTCCCAGGAATATTGTCCCCAAATTCCAGAGCTCCCAGATCAAGGAGAAAATACTGCAAGCAGCCAGAAAGAAATAATTTGAGTATTGTGGAAACATAATCAGAATAACCCCAGATCTGGCAGCTTCTACATCAAGAGATCGAAGGGCTTCGAATACGATATTCTGGAGGTCAATGGAGCTAGGATTAAAACCAAGAATCACCTATGTATGTGTATATATATCTCTATCATATATGTATATATATATGTATATCTATATCATATCACCTATGTATGTGTATATATATGTATCTATCAATCTATCTATATCTATATCTATATCTATCTATCTATCTATCTATATATATATATATATATATATATATAGAGAGAGAGAGAGAGAGAGAGAGAGAGAGAGAGTGGGCACAGGGTGAGTTGAAGATGAAGGGAAGATATCTAAAAGAAATAAAATCAAATTAAGGGATGAGAGAGGAATATATTGAGAGAGGGAGAAAAGGAGAGATAGAATGGGGTAAATTATCTCACATACAAGTGGCAAGAAAAAGCAGTTCTGTAAGAAGAGAAGTGAAGGCAGGTGAGATGGAATGAGTGAATCTTGCTCTCATCAGATTTGGCCTGAGGAGGGAATACCATACATACTCAATTGGGTATCTTACCCCACAGGAAAAAAGTAGGAAGAAGATAAAAAAAGGGGGATGATAGAACGGAGGGCAGATGGGGGTGGAGGTAATGATAAACAAACACTTTGGAAAGGGGACAGGGTCAAGGGAGAAAATTCAATAAAGGGGGATAGGTTAGGAAGGAGCAAAACATAGTTAGTCTTTCACAACATGAGTATTGTGGAAGAGTTATACATAATGATACGCATGTGGCCTATATGGAATCTCTTGACTTCTTAGGGAGGGTGGGTGGGAAGGGAAGAGGGGAGAGAATTTGGAACTCAAAGTTTTAAAAACAGATGTTCAAAAACAACAAAAAAAAGTTTTTGCATGCAACTAGAAAATAAGATACACAGGTAATGGGGTATAGAAATTTGTCTTGCCCTACAAGAAAGGAAGGGAAAAGGGGATAGGAGGGGAGTGGGGTGAAAGAAGGGAGGACTGACTGGGGAACAGGGCAACCAGAATATACGTCATCTTGGAGTGGGGGGAGGGTAGAAATGAGGAGAAAATTTGTAATTCAAACTCTTGTGAAAATCAATGCTGAAAAGTAAATATATTAAATAAAAAAAAGAAAAAAGAAAAAGAAATTGAGCAAGCTGTCAATGAACTCCCTAAGAAAAAATCCCCTGGACCAGATGAATTCATACATGAGTTCTACCACACATTCGAAGAACAATTAATTTTTACTATACATTTAAAGAACAATTATTATTACTACATGAACTATTTGGAAAAATAAGCAAAGAAGGAATCCTATCGAATTCCTTTTATGACAGAAATATGGTGCTGATACATAAATCGACCAAACCAAATGATAAATGCTGGAGATGATGTGGGAAAATTGGAACATTGTTATGTTACTGGTGGAGTTGTGAACTGATCCAGCAATTTTGGAGAGCAATTTGGAACTATGCCCAAAGGGCTATAAAAATGTTCATACCCTTTGACCCAGCAATACCACTTCCAGGGTTGTATCCCAAAGAGATCAAACAAGTGGGAAAAGGACCCATATGTACAAAAATATTTATAATGGCTCTTTTTGTGATAGCTAAGAATTGGAAATCAAAGGGATGCCCATCAATTGGGGAATGGCTGAACAAGCTGTGGTATATGAAGGTAATGGAATACTATTGTGCAATAAGAAATGGGGACGATACCGACTTCATAACAACCTGGAAAAACCTACAAGACCTAATGCTGAGTCAGCGGAGCAGAGCCAGGAGAACACTGTACACAACCACAGATATATGGATTCTGTGAGGACCAACCCTGACAGACTTTGCTCATCTGAGCAACACAAGGTGCAGGGGCAACTCCAAAGGACTCACGATGGAGAATGCTATCTACATCCAGAGAAAGAACTATGAAGTATGAGTGCAGATTGAGGCACACTTCATGCTAGCCTTCCCGCCCCCCCCCCTGCTTTTTTTCTTTTTCTCTCTTTTGTTTTTGTTTTTGGGTTGGGTTTTTTCTTTTGGTCCTGTTTGTTCTTTCTCATGATTCATTTCATTGGTCATGGTTCTTCTCCATAACTTGACTAGTGTGTAAGTTAATTTAGTATGAAGTTATACATGGAAGTTATATGGGATTCCATGCTGTCTTGGGGAGGGAGAAGGGGAGGGAGGGAAGAAAATCTGGAACTCAAAATTATGTGGAACCGAGTGTTGTAAACTAAAAATAAAAAAAAATTTAAAAAAGGAAACACAAAAGATAAGGAATCCTACCAAATTCCTTTTATGACACAAATATGGTGCTAATACATAAACCAGGAAGAGTAAAAACAGAGAAAGAAAACTAAAGACCAATTTTATTAATGAATATTTATGCAAAAATTGTAACTAACATATCAGTAAGGAGATTACAGCAATCTATCACAAAATCCTACATTATGACCAGGTGGGATGTATACCAGGATTGCAGACCTGGTTCAGTTTTAGGAAAACTATCAGCATAATTGACCTAATGTCAAATAACAAACATAAAGAACAAAAAACCAAAAATCATATGGTTATCTCAATAGATTCAGAAAAATCTTTTTTAAATTACAAAATACAACACTCATTTCTATTAAGACACTAGAAAGCACAATAATAAATGGAGCTTTCCTCAAAAAGATGCATTGTATCTACCTAAAACCATCAGCAAGTATTATCTATAATGCGGATAAACTAGAGACCTTCCCAATAAGATCAGGGGTGAAGCAAAGACATCCATCATCACCACTATTATTCAATATTGTATTAGAAGTGCTATCATAGGAATATTAGAAGAAAAAGAAATTGAAGGAAATAGAATAGGTAATGAAGAAACAAATTTACCACTCTTTGTAGGTGATATGACAATATATTGGTCAATTAAAAAATTAATTGAAACAATTAACTTCAACAAAATTGCAGTATATAAAATAAACCCACAGAAATCATTAATACTTTTATATATTACCAACAAAGTCCAGGAGCAAGAGATAGAAAGAGAAATTCCTTTTAAAATAACTACAGATAATAGAAAATAACTGGGAGTCTACCTACCAAGACAAACCCAGGAATTATACGAACAGAATTATAAATCAATTTTCACACAAATAAAATCAACTCTAAATAATTGAGAAATTTTAATTGGTCATGAGTCTGTTCATGAGTCATTGGTCATGGTCTGAGCCAATACAATACAAATGACAATTCTAACTGAATTAATTTACTTACTCAGTGCCATACCAATCAACCAACCAAAAATTATTTTATAGAGCTAGAAAAAAATAAAATTCATCTGGAAGAGCAAAAGATCAAGAATATCAAGGGAATTATGCTGTACAAATCTCAAATTGTATTATAAAACGCAAATCATAAAAATAGTCTGGTATTGGCTAATAAATAGAGTGGTAGATAAGTGGAATAGATTAGGCACACAGTAGTAAACAATCATGGTAATCCTGTGTTTGATAAATGCAAAGATGCAGACTTTTGAGACAAGAACTCACTATTTGACAATAACTGCTGGGAAAATTGGAAAGCAGTTTGACAAAAACTAGTTATAGACCAACATCTCATATTGTATACTAAGATGAGGTCAAAATAGGTACACAATTTAGATATCAGCATATTATGGGAGCATGGAATAGTTTATCTGTCACATCTATGGATAAGAGAAGAATTTATGATCAAATGAGAGATAGAGACCATTACAGGATGCAAAATGGTTAATTTTGATTACATTAAATTAAGAAGATTTTACATGACGAATCCTATGCAGCTAAGATTAGAAGGAAAGTGAGAACTAGGAGAAAATTTATACCAAGTTTCCCTGATACAGGCCTCATTTCTTAAATATAGAGAGAAATGAGTCAAATTTATAAGAATATGAGTCATTCCCCAATTGATATATGGTCAAAGGCTATGAACAGGCAGTTTTTAAATGAAGACATAAAAGCTATCTATAGTCATATGCAAAAAAATGTTCTAAGTCAGTATTGATTAGAGAAATGAAAATTAAAACAATTCTGAGATACCACCTCATACATATCAGATTGGCTAATATGATAAAAAGAACAAAAAAAGACAAATGTTGAAGAGATTATGGGAAAACTGGCGAACTCATGCATTCTTGGTGGAATTTCGAACTGATCCAACCATTTGGAGAAATAGTTGGAATTATGCCCAAGGCCAATAAAACTCTGCATGCCCTTTGACCCAGTAAAACTACTACCAGGTTTGTATCCTAAAGAGATCAAAGAAAAAGGAACAGGACCTATATGTACAAAAATATTTATAGCAGCTCTTTCTGTGGTATCAAAGAATTGGAAATTGTGGGGATATTCATCAATTGGGGAATGACTGAATAAGTTGCAGTATGTGATTGTGATGGAATATTGTTGCGCTATAAAAACTATGAGCAGCATACTTTCATAAAAAAACTGGGAAGAATATATGAACTGATTAAAAATAAAGTCAGCAGACCTAGGAAAATATTGTACACAGTAGCAGAAATATTGTATGATGATCAACTGTGAATATAAAGATCCAAGGCAATTCTAAAGCCACCATGATGTGCTATCCACCTCCAGAGAAAGGATTGATGGCATCTGAATGGAGATTGAAGGACACAGTTTCCCTTTCTTTATCTTTTTTTTTTTATTTTGGGGGGAAGGAGTCTTTTGTAACATGATTAATATGAAAATATATTTTACATGACTTCATATATATAATGCATATCAAATTGTTCACCTTCTCAAGGCAAGTAAAGTGGGAGAGAAGGGAATTTGGAATTCTAAATTTTAAAAAAAAACAACTAATGTTAATTTTTACATGTAATTGAGAAGAATTAAATTAAATTAGAGTGTGAACTTCAAGATAGAAGTTGTCTTTTTTCCCTTTCCTCATATCCCCATGGCTTAACACATTGCCTGCCACATAATAAGTGCTTAATAAATGCTTGTTGACTGACTGGTTGCAGTGGTAGTGGAAAGAAGGTAATGAATTTGGATGTTAAAAGATTGGAGAGGTAGAAGCAATAGTACTTGGCAACTAATTTGATATTATGGATTAGGAGAAAGGAAAGGCCAAGGATGATTCTGAGGTTTCAAGATCAGGTGAATGAGAATGGTGGTGCCAGCCATAGAAATGGGCAACAAAATAAGATTTCTCATGAAAAGAGTATCACTATTTCTGAATAGGGAGGAATTGTAGTGGAGCTGAAAGAGTCAGAGGATCTGGGATCAAATCTCACCTCTGACACCACCTGTGTGATCTTGGGCAAATTTGTTAACCTTTCTTGCACCTCAGTTTCCTCTTCTGTAAAATGATGGAATCGGACTACGTGACCTCTAATATCTCTTCTAGTTTTGAGAGCTATGATCCTTTGATCCCTAATAAGAGCTGCTTCTCCTGGCCAATGATAAACCTCTTCCTCTGGGAATTTTCCAGCAGCATTTCCTGACCCAGGTTCCTCCCTCACTGCTGGACTGCTAGGAAAGGATTAAATAGCAAAGCTCACCCTGCTGGGAATATTCCACCCTGTCACTATTAGGATGAACTGCTGAGGCAGAGATGCTGCAGAACATACATGGACATGACTTCAACCACCCCTCCTCATTCCCCCCCACCCTCACCTCCTTTCTACCTGCCCTTAAGGACACAAACCATATAAAGCCATCCCTCTTTTTTCAGTGGTTCTGCTCATAATGCCCGGTAGCATGGATAGATGGTTTTAATTATTTTAGTCCTTTAGGACACTTCAGTTCCTTTTCTAATGCATTCCTTTCGCTCTTGCTATAGGACCCAGATATAGTGATAATTCAGCAGTGGAACTTCTGGCAAAGAATTGAGCAGACTTACCTTCTGGTTTTATTCACACACACACACACACACACACACACACACACGGCACATATCTATCTCAGCATGCTTTTTATTTATTTGTTTGTTTGTTTTTCTGCCATCCTGAGCTCATTTTATCAAGTTTCCTAGAGTTGGTAGCCTGCCCTCTTATGAACTTTCAGCATCCTCTCTAAACAATCTTGCTTGAGATGACCTCTAAGTTCACATACTGGAAAGCAATGCCTCCATGTCATGCCTCCAGAGTCTGAGAATGTCTGTGTAGTACCTGTAAGGGACCTATGGTACAGCCTATTGCTTTGCTTGTGGTTTTTAGGAGCTCTGCTACAAAAGAGACTTCCAACAGGCTCAGTTGGACCTGAAGGCAAAATAGGTGTGCCATCAAATCCACATTTGTTAAGTATTCTTTACTTTATGAAGATATGTTTTAATGAACATTATTCTAAACTGGGTATTTATGTGTTAAAGAAATATAAGCATGGGCCATTAAGAGATTTGACAGTTTAAAATGTGACCTTGGCTTGTGAGCTACTGGGCTGGAGAGAAGAGATATTTGGAAAGGGACTTTGTGAAAAAAATATCAATTTTATTATGATGTTCTTCCCTTCCCTTCCATGTCTCCCCCCCCCCCATAGCCGTCCCCAATCCCCAGACTCCCACCCCTAACACATTTCTAACTCTTCCTCTGGGAACAGTAATTAAATAAATACTACCATTGCTTCTGGGACAGTCTTACTCATTATCCTTTCTGGGATGGCCTTACCCATTATCCCTATATGTTTCCAGACCAAAATAGCTTCACCTTGTCTAGCTTTCCTCTATATGTGTTGTTTCTCCCTATTGTTAGAGCAGGAAGTACCTCACTTTTGTATTTCTATTTCTGGCATTTGGAACATTGGCTGTATAGTAGATGCTTAATAAATGCTTTGTCATTAGATCATTCATCCATAGGATCATAGATTTAGAGTTGGAATGAACCTCAGAGGTCACCTTGTCCAGCACTATCCTTTTACAGATGAAGAAACTGAGGCCCATTGAAGTAAAATGGGTTTCCTGAGGTCACACAGGCAATAACTACCAGGGCTGGAACATAACTAAATATCCTTTAACTCTAAAGTTTATGTCCTTTCTGCTATACTATGGTGTGAGCATAAAAAGGAAAATCTTAAAGGAAGATCTAAGTCACTTAGAGGAATACAAGGATTTCTGTGCCTCTTGACCTTCCTTCCAAATCAAGAAGGTGGTAGCAGACATCATCAGGGCCGCAGTGGCTGATGATAGGGGAAGTACCTGCATAGGCATATGGAAAAACAATCATCTGACCATGACAGCTTTATTAAGTGAGACCACTACTATTGGTCACCCCACGACAGAAAGAACTGCCAGCTGTGGACTCTAGAAGGGAACCTTTCATACAGTCCACCAGAAAACTGTACTGAAGGGGAACTTCATGAAGACTAGTCAGAAGAAGAAAAAGACTTTTAGTAACCAGGAATTTTGAGTTTACTCTGTGGGACCACTTATGCTTTACTAACATTGGACTTTCTAGGGCAGCTAGGTGGTGCAATGGATAGAGTGCTAGGTCCAAAGCCAGGAAGACTCATCTTCCTGAGTTCAAATCTGGCCTCAGACACTTACAAGTTGTGTGACCCTGAGCAAGTCACTTAATCCTGTTTGCCTCAGTTTCTTCATCTGTAAAATAACCCAGAGAAGAAAAGAGCAAACCACTCCACTGTCTTTGCCAAGAAAACCCTAAATGTGTTCATGAGGGGTTGGACATGATTGAAATGACTGAACAGCAACAAACATTGGACTTTAATTTTGAACTTTCTCTTACCAGGGACTTTGTGTGTGTGCAACAGGAATATGTGACCATAATATTTTGTTCCAAAAGTTCTTATTCCATCTTTTCAGTAAATCTTGTTAAAAGCTTATTGAGGCTACTGGCTGATTATCAGTGGGAAGCACAAATATGGAGGTTTGTGAGTAGCTATAGAATAAATCTATAGTCTTTATAATCTAAGTCATTATATAGAGATCTCACCTTCAAGTATTGAGTGCAGATTAGAGAAGTACTGCAGTTGCTTAAGTGCTCTGTAAGCACATAGATTCTGGAGCAAAGGTTTGCTGGAGATAGGTCTGTTTATGACATTAAAAAAGTGATGGCTGAAAGAATTGGAAATTGAGGGGATGCCTATTAATTGAGGAATGGTTGAACATGTTGTAATATATGATTAGGATGGAATATTCTGTGCTACAAGAAATACTGAGCAGGATATTTTCAGAAAAATTTGGAAAGACTTACCTGAACTGATGCAAAGTGAATTGAGCAGAACCAAGAGAATATTATACATAGTAACAGGAATTTTATATGATGATTCGCTGTGAATGATTTAGCTATTCTGAGCCACACAAAGATCCAAGACAATTCTGAAGAGCTTTATGACAAGAAATGCTACCCACTCCAGAAGAAGAACTGGTGGAGTCTGAATGCAAATTGAAGCCAACTATTTTTTTTTACTTTCTTTTTTCTTTTTTTTGGGTCTATTCACAACATGACTAATGTTGAAATGTGTTTGGCATGACTGCACATGTATAACCTATATCAAATTGCTTGATGTCTTAAAGAGGGGGAAGAGATGGGAGGGATTTGGAGCTCAACATTTTTAAATGAATGTTAAAATTGTTTTTACATGTAACTGGAAAAATATTTTAAAAAATTTAAAAGAAGAGCAGAATGTGGACACAATCCAGAGGGTCATGGCTTTATGACCTTAGAGGCCATCTGGTATAACTATCTCATTTTATAAATGTGGTGACTGAGTCCTACAGGATTTAAGTCAGTCAGTTAATAAGAACTTGTTAAGTGCCTACTATGTGTGAAGTACTGTGCTAAGCATTAGGGGTACAAAAAGGGGCAAAACCAGTCTCTGATCTCAAGGAGTTCACAGTCTAATGAAGAAAGATAACATGTAAACAACTAATGACATATAATCTATGTACAGGATAAATTAAAGATAATCAACTGAGAGAAGGCACTAAGGTTAGAAGGAGCAGGAAAGAGTTTCCTGCAGAAAGCTGTAATTTCACTTAGACTTGAAGAAATCCAAGGAAGACAGAAGGCAGTTAAGAGGAAAGAGAAAATTACAGGAATGGAGGATAGCCAATGAAAATGCCTGGAGCCAGGACATAGAGTCATGTTTGAGGAGCAGCGAGGATGTCATTGTCACTGGATCATAGAAAATGTGGAGGGGAGTAAGAATTCTAGAAGAGCAGGAAGTGGCCAGGCTATGAATGGCTTTGAAACCTAAATAGGATTTTATATTTCATCCTCGAGATGAAAGAGGGCCACTGGAATTTATTGAATGGGCAATGGAGGTGGAGGAGTATGACATGGTCAGACTTAAACTTTATGAAGATCAATTTGACAAGCTGAAGAGAGGATGGGGGAGAGATTTGAGGTACAGAACCAACCAGCAAGTTCTTTGACCAGACCAAGTATGAAGAGATGAGGAGCTGGACCACAGTAGTGGCTGTGTCAGAGAAGAGGAGAAGACACATGGGAGAAATATGGAAGAAGTAGAATCTCGACAATTTGACAACAGATTGGCTGGGAGTTGGAGGCAGTGAAGAAGAATGAGGAGAGCTTGCACACACATAGGCAGTAAGTGGCAAAGGAAGGACTCAAACCCAGGTCCTCTGATTCCAAATCAATTGTTCTTCCAACCACACAAGTTTGACTGTGCACCTAGAAATGATTTATGCTTTTTACAACAGAATATAATTTCCTACAGTTAAGTGGAGTACACTTCATGATTTTTAAGGTCTCTTCCAACTCTAAAAGTGTAGGATCCTATGACTTGGATTGAAGGGAGAAGGAATAGTAAGAGGATGTGGCTAGGTTGAGGTCACTAAGTGGTATCCTGGAATGTGGTGTAGAGTCAGGAAGACCTGAATTTAGCACTTGCCTCAGACACTAGCTGTGTGACCTTCAGTGAGTACTTATGTAACCTTTCTCAGCCTCGGTTTCCTCATCTGCATAAGTGAAGTCGTTGAGCTTGCTGGTCT
Organism: Trichosurus vulpecula; assembly: GCF_011100635.1. Taxonomy (NCBI): domain Eukaryota; kingdom Metazoa; phylum Chordata; class Mammalia; order Diprotodontia; family Phalangeridae; genus Trichosurus; species Trichosurus vulpecula. The sequence goes on along the minus strand of NC_050581.1, from coordinate 53,092,748 downwards.
CTAATGGGTCCTTCTAGCTTTAAATGTAAGCTCTTAAAATGCTAGCTTAATCATTGAGTTGTCAGCTGTCCAAAGTCAGAGTTGAGCAGGGAATAGATGCTCTGCTTTCATTTTGGCCAAATTAGCCTTCCTCTAGATCAACTGTTAACTGTATGACAGTGTTTTTTCTCCCAAGAATCCCATAAGAATATATTTTCAACTCTCCCATAGATATTCCCCTTTGTCTTGTAAGGAAAGGAAGAAACAGGGACTAACATGCAGCACGTTGATGGTTTAAATGATGATTGTTTATGTGTGTTTATTTATATGCATATTTCCTTGCTTATGGAATAGGCTATCTGTGTATATATGAGCACCCAGGCTTAATCCAAAGCTAGTTATAAAAGTTGAACTTACTACCATAAACCCATTTTGATTTTTATTGCTTCAGTTGACCTTTATTGACTGAGAAAAATGTGGTGCATGATGGCTAGTTAATAGAGAATCATCTCTATGGAATGTAAATGCTTCCTAAGAACTAATCATTTAAAAATGTGCAAGCTGACTGAGGAACAATGCAAGTACAAACATACTATAGCCCCCCATCCCCTCCTCCCATAATAATTATTGACTTCTTGTTCATAAGCAGGACCTAAAGTTAGGTCTTTCTTTAATTAGTTTGCTGACAACTTTCTTTTCTTTTTAATTAAACAATGCCACCAAAAAACTTTGGAAGTTAAAGACACTTTAATGGATATGATCTCTCTGCCTTTCTTTTCCTGACTGTATTCATTACAGGCAAATCAATGGAAATTGATAAACCCATGATGGAAAAAAGGAATGTATTTATATTCATTACAGGGGATTGGAGATAATAATAAAATGAAATGTTGTTATAGTGAGATATAAACCCAACCTAAGGAATTGTTCAATATGTGAATAGCTAGATACATTTCATTACTGTGATATGGAGCAGCTTGATAGCGGAAGCCAATAATTTAAAAAGTCTTGAGCACAGGGTTATGCTGACTACACAGTTCAATACGTTAATTGACAATAAATCCTGCTTGCCTATAAAAAGCACTTGGCTAGTCATTTTCAAGATGGTCATGATTTTTTATGATGCGGAACTTTTAATTTACAGGGATGATAAAAATAGATTTACTTTCAGCCACTTGTATTTGATTTAATTACCTAATCAACTATAAATCATCTACTATTGAAAAAGTAATTTAACATAGATGATATTTTGCCATCATATTTTTTGGGTGAGTTCTAAGGAGACTTGGGGAGAGAAACTGAAATAAGTTCTTTGTCAAGTTGTAAGTCTACTGGGGGACTGACTCTTGAAGATCCTGAGAGGTACATGGGAGCCATGATGTTTTGGTTAGTGAAAATACATTTGCCCAGGTTGATAGGCAGGTTATTACTCAATCCTCTTCAGTATTACTAATGTTACTAATTCAGCCTTGACTTTGATTCTAACCAAGCTCTGGCTTCTAATATTATTAAATTGTAAACCCCTTGAGGTCAGGGACTATGTCTTATATATCTCTCTTCTCACTTAACAGGGTCCTTTGCACATTGTAGATGTTTAACAATTTTTTGCTGACTTGACTTGATTGAGCGCCGAGTCCTGCTCGGTTTTATTTAGTTCAGTATTTGACTGCTGCTCAAGTTCCACGAACCCTAATCTATGTGCCCCTAGCGACTTTCTATCCAATCCCCCACCATCTGGTTTTCCTCTTTGAACTTTCCCCTTATAGATTCTCTAGCTCTCTTTATTCCTCACCCACTCCTGACTAGTTTCCTACAATTGGAAATAGAAGCCTCATTAGTCCCGGAGCCTTCTGCCTTCTGCTCCTCTTAGGATAGCTGCTAACCACAGCGAACCATCATTAATCTGGTTAACCCTCTCTGAAGAGGCAGCATGGTGTATAAGATAGAATGCCAGACCTGGAGTTCAGATGATTGGACTATGGGAAAGTCACTTAACTTCTCTGTGTGTATACAAAATGCTTTCAAACTTTAAAGCACCATATAAATGTCAATTGTTGCCATTAGGTGTTCCAAAGACCTATCTCAAGTCTTAACACTCTTAAAGAAATACAATTTCCTTCTTGCCTAAAGCTTGAATCTTGATCTTAAGAGTTGCCTTAATTTTGGATAGTTTTAAATTACTCTTGGAAATGATTTGTTTATAGTTACCTTTTTTCCCATTAGGACTAATAGCTAATGAAAAAAAAGCTTGTAGAATCAACAGAGTATGCTGACACTCTGTCGTATTCATCATTTGAGAGATAGCAATATTTATTTCCTATTTGCTGATAGAAAGAGCAAAGCAGTAGAAAGTAGTAGAAAGTGAGCCAACTTTGGAGTCAGGAAGACCAGGGTTTAAGTCCTGCCTCTGGCAGAAATTACCCCAGTGACCATGCATGAGTCACTTAGCTCTAGTTGCCCTAGAAACTACACAAGACTCTAAGTTACATATCATTAGGGAGAGTTTTCACAGTACAGTTTTAACGTTGAAGGGAATTTATCACCCCAATGAAATTCTTTATCTGGCTACCCCCACAAGCCCTCACCCACAAAAAGAAAAGTTTGCTTGCTACATCTATTATTCAATAGAGGTAATGTAGAAATACTAGATAACATTTAAAAAATTCCTTCATAGAAGACTAGCATTTACCACGGAGTTCTGTTTATAGATGATATTGGGCTAGTTGAACAAAACTCCAGGACACCATAAACCCTCTTAAATGAGATCCACAGGGGGCGGAGCCAAGATGGCCGCATGAAGGCAGAGTCTTACCGGAGCTCTCTCACAAGGTCTGTCAGATTCCCATAAAAAAGTGAATTTGAGCAGATTTGAGAGAGTCAGAAACCGCGAGCAGTCTGCGTGGGGCAAATTTCCGAGCCGGGAGAGTTTGAAAGGCCGGAGGAACGAACCTGCAGGCTCGGAGAGTGCTCGGTGCGGAGCTGCTCCAGACCAAGGCGGAAGCGGCTGGCCGGGAAATCCACGTGGGAGACGGGCTGGGAGAAAGCTGGGCGCCGAAACCGGCCGAGATCCCCAGGACTCCCAACACAGGACAGCAGTCTGTGGGAGCGACGAGAGGCAGCGCAGCGCCACCGGCCGTGAAAACACCGACTCCTGACGCTTGCAAAACCCAGGAACTCGGCTTCTTGAACTTCCGCAAGACTCAATGGCCAGGTAAACGGCTCTAACCCCTCCCCCCCTCACCCAGAGAATTCCTCGGGAAAAAAAAAAGAGAACTGAAACAGAGGAGAGAGTAGCAGGGCCTCACTGGACAAATACCAGCAGCTTATTAGTCCCAGAGGGGAAGAGTGGGCAGGGGTCAACGCCAGGAGCCCAGACGTAATCTTGCTCCCCCAGGGGAAGCGCCAGTCATCAGCTCAAACAACAAACAGCTGAGACCATTGCTGAAAAGCAAGTGCTGGAGAGCACCCACAGGGAGTGAGACGCCAGGGAGCCAGACCCCTCCCCCAAACCTCAGGAAACTGAAGGTTATAATTCTAGACTCACAACCCCCAGAATAAGAAAGCTGGGACAGAAAGCCCTGAGACTCACAGATAGAAATTCGTTCTAACGCCAGCAAAAGGCAATCCAACATGAAGAAGAACACAAAAAAACCGAGGACAATAGATTCTTTTTATGGAGACAGGCAGGATCAAAATATCGACATAGAAGAAGATAGCAATGACACGGTAGATACATCAGATACCTCAAAAGCTAATATGATCTGGTCTCCAGCCCAAAAAGCACTGCTGGAAGAGCTAAAAGAGGACTTTAAAAACCAAATTAGGGAGCTAAAAGAAAATATGGAAAAAAAATTCACTGATGAAATCAAGTCCCTAAAGAATAAGATTGGCGAAATGGCTACGGAGATTCAGAATCTAGAGAGAGAAAAGGATACCCTGAGAGGTGAAATCAACCAATTGAAAATGGAGGCTCAAAAGCAAAATGTAAACACTAACTCATTTAAAATTAGACTTGAGCAAGTGGAAGCTAATGAATCTATGAGGCATCAAGAAGTAATAAAACAAAACGTAAAGAATGAAAAAATAGAAAAAAATGTGAAATATCTGATTGGCAAAACAACTGACCTGGAAAATAGATCGAGGAGAGACAATTTGAGAGTTATTGGTCTACCGGAAATCCACGATGAAAAAAGGAGCCTTGACAGCATCTTCGAAGAAATTATCAAAGACAACTGCCCAGAGGTCCTAGAACCAGAGGGCAAAATAGTTATTGAAAGAATTCACCAATCACCCCCTGAAAGAGATCCCAAACTGAAAACACCAAGAAATATTATAGCCAAATTTCAGAGCTATAAACTTAAAGAGAAAATACTGCAAGCAGCCAAAAAGAAGCAATTCAAATATCGTGGAACTACAGTCAGGATCACGCAGGATCTCTCAGCTTCCACATTAAAAGACAGGAGAAATTGGAATATGATATTCCGAAGGGCAAAGGAGCTGGGACTACAACCAAGGATCAACTACCCAGCAAAACTAAGCATAATTTTCCAGGCAAGGCGATGGACATTCAACGAAATAAGGGAATTCCAGACCTTCCTGATGAAAAGGCCAGAACTCAATGGAAAATTTGATCTCCAAATACAAAACTCAAGAGAGACATAAAAAGGTAACCAGGGGGAAAAACCCCACAAACCTCATTAACCAATAAGCTTAGGTTGTTTACATCTCTATGTGGGATTATATCATCTTATGTATGTTTTTTATGTCTGTATGTATATATATATATATATGTATATATATATATACACATATACATATATAAGTCATTCTTGGGAATGGTACAACTATTGTGACAAATGAAAGGGATATACATAGGTTGTGAATGCCTGTATAAATTAACTGATGTAAAGATATAAAATATAAATAAGAGATATAAAGGGAGGGCTATGAGGGAAGTGGTAAGGAGGTTGTAGAAAAGGGTAAATTACACCAAAGGAAGTGGCAAAAAAACATATTATAGTAGAGGGAAAGAAGGGAGGGAGAAGAGCAGTATTTGAGCTCTACTGTCATCTGATCTAGTTCAAGAAGGGAATAACATACTCTGATAAGTTTAGAAATCTAACTTGTCCTACGGGAAGTGGGAGGGAAAGGGGGGAAAAAGGGAGGGGGGAGGGCAGAAGGAAGAGGAGAAGTAGCAAGTGGGTAACGGTAAGATAAGGGAGGGGAATAAAGAGGGAGGGTCAACTGAGGAAAGCGGCGGTCAAAAGCAAAACTTTGTTGGGGAGGAGAAGGGGAAAGGGAGAAATAAAAGCATAAACAGGGGGAATTAGGATGGAGAAAAAGACACAGATAGAAATCATAACCCTGAACGTGCAGGGGATGAACATTCTCACAAAACAGAAGCAGATAGCAGAATGGATTAAAAACCATAATCCTACAATATGCTGTTTACAAGAAACCATCTGAAACAGGGGGATACACATAGGGTTAAGGTAAAAGGCTGGAGTAAAATATATTGTGCCTCAGCTAAAGTAAAAAAAGCAGGTGTAGCAATCCTAATCTCAGACAAAGCAAAAGTAAAGATAGATCTAATTAGAAGAGATAAGGAAGGACATTATATCCTGCTAAAAGGCACCATAAACAATGAAGCAATATCATTGCTTAACATATATGCACCAAGTGGTAAGGCATACAAATTCTTAGAGGAGAGGTTAAGGGAGTTACAGGAAGAAATAGACAGCAAAACTATAATATTGGGAGACCTCAACCTCCCCCTTTCTGAACTTGATAAATCTAACCTCAAAATAAATAAGAAAAAAGTTAAGGAGGTAAACAGAATTTTAGAAAAGGCACATATGATAGACCTCTGGAGAAAACTGAATGGGGATAAAAAGGAATATACTTTCTTCTCAAAAGTACATGGCACATACTCAAAAATTGACCATGTACTAGGGCATAAAAACCTCACAATCCAGTGCAGAAAAGCAGAAGTAGTCAATGCATCCTTTTCAGATCATGATGCAATAAGAATCATTTTTAATAAAGTACCATGGAAAAATAAGCTAAAAACTAATTGGAAACTAAATAATTTAATTCTAAAGAGTGAGTGGGCCAAAGATCAAATCAGAGAAACAATTAATAATTTCATTCAAGAGAATGACAATAATGAAACAACATACCAAAACTTATGGGATGCAGCAAAAGCAGTTCTTAGGGGAAGTTTTATATCTCTAAATGCCTACATGAATAAAATAGGGAAAGAGGAGATCAATGATCTGGGCAGACAGCTGGAAAAGCTAGAAAAAGAGCAAATTGAAAACCCCCAATTAAATACCAAATTAGAAATACTGAAAATCAAAGGAGAGATTAATAAAATTGAGACCAAGAAAACTATTGAATTAATAAATAAAACAAAGAGCTGGTTTTATGAAAAAACCAATAAAATTGACAAACCTTTGGCCAATTTGATTAAAAAAAAGAAAGAAGAAAATCAAATCACCAGTATAAAAAATGAAAAGGGTGAGGTCACCTCTAATGAAGAGGAAATCAAAACAATAATTAGGAATTATTTTGCCCAACTGTATGCCCGTAAATTTGACAACCTTAGAGATATGGAGGAATATCTACAAAAACATAAACTGCCCAGACTAACAGAGAAGGAAGTGAAATTTCTTAATGACCCCATATCAGAAAAAGAAATTGAGCAGGCCATCAACGAACTCCCTAGGAAAAAATCTCCAGGGCCAGATGGTTTTACATGTGAATTCTATCAAACATTTAAAGAACAACTAATTCCAATACTTTGTAGACTATTTGGGAAAATAGGTGAAGAAGGAGTCCTACCAAATTCTTTTTATGACACAAATATGGTACTAATACCCAAACCAGGTAGAGTTAAAACAGAGAAAGAAAATTATAGACCAATTTCTCTAATGAATATTGATGCAAAAATTTTAAATAAAATATTAGCAAAAAGATTGCAGCAACTCATTACGAGAATAATACACTATGACCAGGTAGGATTTATTCCAGGAATGCAAGGCTGGTTCAATATTAGGAAAACTATTAGCATAATTGACCATATCAACAACAAAACTAGCAGAAACCATATGATCATCTCAATAGACGCAGAAAAAGCCTTTGACAAAGTACAACACACATTCCTATTAAAAACACTAGAAAGCATAGGAATAAGGGGAACCTTCCTCAAAATTATAAATAGCATCTACCTAAAACCATCAACAAGCATTATATGTAATGGGGATAAACTAGATGCATTCCCAATAAGATCAGGGGTGAAACAAGGATGTCCATTATCACCCCTATTATTCAATTTGGTACTAGAAACATTAGCTGTAGCAATAAGAGAAGAAAAAGAAATTGAAGGAATTAGAATAGGAAAAGAAGAAACTAAATTATCACTTTTTGCAGATGATATGATGATTTATCTAGAGAATCCTGGAGAATCAAGTAAAAAACTACTTGAAATAATAAACAACTTTAGCAAAGTTGCAGGATATAAAATAAACCCACATAAATCCTCAGCATTCCTATACATTACTGACAAAGCCCAACAGCAAGAGATAGAAAGAGAAATTCCATTCAAAATTACTGAAGGCACTATAAAATATTTGGGAATCTATTTGCCAAGACAAACCCAGGGCCTATATGAACATAACTACGAAACACTTTTCACGCGAATAAAATCAGATCTAAATAAATGGAGAAATATCAGTTGCTCATGGTTAGGCCGAGCTAATATAATAAAAATGACAATTCTACCTAAATTAATCTATCTATTCAGTGCCATACCAATCGAACTACCAAAAAATTTTTTTACTGAGCTGGACAAAATAATAACAAAATTCATTTGGAAAAACAAGAGGTCTAGAGTATCTAGGATGTTAATGAAAAGACATGCTAGAGATGGTGGTTTAGCCACACCAGATATTAAACTGTACTACACAGCAGCAGTCATCAAAACTGCCTGGTACTGGTTAAGAAACAGGGGTGTGGATCAGTGGAATAGGATAGGTACACAAGCAGGTGAAATCAACAAGTTTAGCAATCTACTCTTTGATAAACCCAAAGAGGCCAGTTTCTGGGCTAATAATTCACTATTTCACAAAAACTGTTGGGAAAATTGGAAAATGGTAGGGCAAAAACTGGGCATAGACCAATATCTTACACCATATACCAAAATAAAGTCAAAATGGGTTCATGATTTAGGAGTAAAAGTTGATACTCTAAGTAATTTGGGAAAGCAAGGAATAGTTTACTTATCAGATTTGTGGAAAAGTAAAGAATTCATGACCCAACAAGAGATAGAGAGCATTACAAAATGCAAAACGGATAATTTTGATTATGTCAAATTGAAATGTTTTTGTACAAAAAAAGCCAATGCAACAAGAATTAGGAGGGAAGCAGAAAATTGGGAGAAAATCTTTGCAACTAGTATCTCTGATAAAGGCCTCATCTCTAAAATATACAGGGAGCTAAGCCAAATATATAGGAATACAAGCCATTCCCCAATTGAGAAATGGTCAAAGGATATGAACAGGCAGTTTTCAGAGGAAGAAATTAAAGCTATCTACAGGCATATGGAAAAATGCTCTGGATTGCTGCTGATTAGAGAAATGCAAATCAAAACAACTCTTAGATACCACATCTCTCCTGTCAGATTGGCTAAAATAACAAATCAGGAGAATGATAAATGCTGGAAAGGATGTGGGGAAATTGGAACATTGTTGCATTGCTGGTGGAGTTGCGAGCTGATCCAGCCATTTTGGAGGGTGGTGTGGAACTATGCCCAAAGGGCTATAGAAATGTTCATACCCTTTGACCCAGTAATACCACTTCTAGGGTTGTATCCCAAAGAAATCACGCAAGCGGGAAAAGGACCCATATGTACAAGAATATTTATAGCAGCTCTTTTTGTGGTAGCCAAGAATTGGAAAGCAAAGGGATGCCCATCAATTGGGGAATGGCTGAACAAGCTGTGGTATATGAAGGTGATGGAATACTATTGTGCCATAAGAAATGGGGATGATGCAGACTACATAACAACCTGGAAAAACCTACACGACATAATGCTGAGTGAGCGGAGCAGAGCCAGGAGAACGTTGTGCACAGCCACAGATATGTGGATTCCGTGAGGACCAACCCTGACATACTGCGCTTTTCTCAGCAACCTAAAGGGCAAGGACAACTCCAGGGGACTCACGATGGAGAATGCTATCTTCATTCAGAGAAAGAACTGCGAAGTTTGAATACAGACTGAGGCACACTACATGCTCGCCTTTTCTGCTTCTCTTTTGTTTTTGTTTCTGGGTTTTTTTTTTTGGTTCTGTTTCTTCTTTCTCATGATTCATTCCATTGGTCAAAATTCTTCTCCACGACCTGACTAGAGCATAAATTAATTCAATGCGAAGTTATACATGACAGTTATATGGGACTTCATGCCGTCTTGGGGAGGGAGGGGGGAGGGAGGGGAGAAAAACTGGAACTCAAAACTATGTAGAACCGTGTATGGTAAACTAAAAATAAATAAAGAAATTTATTTAATTAAAAAAAAAATAAAATAACAGAGGAATCTTAGAAAATTAAAAAAAAAATGAGATCCACATTCCTTCAAAACAGTTTGATCTAAATCTCCGCACTAGAAAACAAGATGAAGAATGTCACGTGGCTGTGGAAGACATAGATTTATTTGATCAGATGGTGCACAGATCTCAGATGCTTAAAGTGGGGATTTGTTTTAGGGAAAAATTCAGAGTCATTAAAGCACTGCACAATTTCCCAAAGACAATCCAACCTCTTCTACTTCCAGTTTTCAATGCTTAGCATAGCTCAATGACTATGAATAATATCTGTCTGAGACCTATGCACCAACTGATGAAATCTGTTTTCTACAGCCACATGGCACTCTTTGTTTTTCTAGTGTAGACTTCAATTGTTTAAAAACATGGCTTTGAGGAGGGCTGTACAATATTCACAAGATTGCCAAAGGGGTCAACACACAAATACCCCACAAAGAGGTCAAGAATGCAGCATTATACTAAATATCTCATTGATGGAAGACCGCTCTTTAGTATTGAAGCGAAATTTTATTGGGAAGGAAGTATCTCTATTCTGAAGGAATAAGTAGGAAGTATTTATTAAGCACACACAATGTGCCAGACATTGTGCTAAGCACTTTACAAATATTATGTTATCTGATCCTCGTAATGACTCTGCAAGGCAGGAGTAATTATCCCCATTTTATAACTTAGGAAACTGAGGCAGATGAAGTTTAAGTGACTTGCCCAGGGTCCCACACCTAGTAAGTATCTGAGGCCAAATATGAATTCAGGCCTTATTGTCTTTAACACTAGCACTGTATCTATTGTGCCATGGTTACCAATAAGAATTATCTTTTTTTTTCTCAAAATAATTGGAAGTTCAGGGGCCACAAGTCAGCGAATCCTTTATTTGTAATCAGAATCTAATACCCTTTACGGTTACAGGCTACTTGTGACTATATAGTAATTGCCCTTTTAGAGATCTCTGGAAGTCCTATTTACTTTGATGCCAATTCTTTTTGTCTCTAACTTTTTGACTGGATCATTTTCACCAACTAGTCCTTAGAGCCAGTAAGGTAGTAGAAGGGTTTGTTTGGGTTTCCAACCTAGCATATAGAATGGTGACCTTAAAGGCAAAAAACCTGGGCTCCAGTCCTGTGTTTGATACCTGCCCATTCTGTGAGTAAGGGCAAGTCACTTAACCTTTCATTGCTCTAGGCAACTTTCTAAGACTATAAGTAACAGAAAAGGTATTGGGCTGCTTTGCTAGAGGAAGTTTCTTCACCTGGGAGTTCCCTATACCAATGAAATCACAGGTTCAATCCTTATGCCATGCTCTCTCCTCAGTACAAGTAACTGGTGATGTGGCACTAGAGGTCAGGAGAGTGGGGACTAAATGTGTGAATCTGGAGGTCATTAATAGAGAGATGATAAGTGAATCCAATTCCATTGCACTGCTAAGGTAACTGAGAGAGTATAGTAAGGGAAGAGGGAGTCTCCCGGGGATACAACCACAGTTAAAGAATGAGTTATGGTTGATGATCCAGCAAAGGAAAGTGAGAAGGAATAGTCAGACAGATTAGGAGAAACATGAGAAAGCAGTCTCACAGTAATCCAAAGGGACAAGAATGTCTAGGAAGCTATGGTGATCGAGTGTCAAATGCTGCAGGGTGGTGAAGAAGGAAGAGGATTGAGGAAAGGCCATTGGGTTTTCCCAATTAAGAGCTCATTAGTAATTTTGGAGAGAGCTATTTCAACTGAATAATGAGGTAGGAATCCACATGCAAGGGGTTTAGAAGTCAGTGAGAGGAGAGGAAGTATAGTCAGGGGAGTAATTAGCTTTTTCTAAGAGTTTGGCTACTAAGAGAAGAGATATAGACTGATAGCTTGAGGGAATGGTAGGTTCAAGTGAATGTTTATTTGTGATGGGGGTAAGAGGAACCCAGACATGTTTGTAGGTAGTAAATAATGATTCAGTAGATAGCGAGCAACTAAAGACCGAGTGACAATTTTAGGGGGTGGTTGTGTCTGCTAGAAAAGATGCTTCAGATGAACTGGGGTCAAAGGTATATACAGAGAGGTTGGCTTTGTCTATGAGAAGAGACATCTCTTCACCATGAACTATAATAAAGGGGATAGTGTGGGAAATAATATCAAGAGGTTTCAAAATGTAGAACATGGAAGGAGAGGTAGCTCAGAGTGAACGGTCTCTATTTTCTCGGAAAATAGGAAAAAGGCCTCTTCTGCTGACAGGAAGAGGTAGGTAGTAGAGGAGGCTTTTCTCCCCCAAAGGTGGCTTTTTTCCCCAAAATCCAAGCACGATAGTTTCCTAGTTTCAAAAATATCTTAAAACATATCCAGAATTAAAGAAATAATTTCCCTGAAAGGAAAAAGGGTACTCCCAGCCCAATACAATGAATGGAAGGTAGGCCATTCATATAACAAAAGCAATGAATAACAGATGGACAGCTCCAGGGCTGAAGTGGTATCAACAGAATATTTGAAAAAAGCAAAATAAAACAACAAATTAGAACCTAGAGAAAGGAATCTTATATGTTAGGAAGATCATGACAACAATAACAATAATATAGTGCTTTAACATTTGCAAAGCACTTTACATATGTTATTTCATTCGTTCCTTCATTATGGAAGCATACAGAGAACAATCACACAAGGTGAGAAGGCACGAATGCTCAGTACCTGCATGAATGGGTAGAGGGGATACTGGGATTGATGGCATTGCAGACCCATAGAAGTATTTCAAATGTAGGTATAAAGAATTAATGTGAAAAACCCTGAATCTGATTCCATCGCGTAGTCTTAGTGCCCATTAGTGTCTATCAGATTTATTGTCTAATTGATACTAATAATTAAACATAGAAACAAAATACATTGAATTTATTTCTCTACCAGTTTTAATTTTTTTTGTTTGGTTGGGATTTGCCTTAAATGGTACATTTATATAGGACATAAGATAAAATTTAGCAAGAATGATTTCAAATAGTTTTATTAATTTATTCAGAGTACCCTTCCCACCTCCCCACCTCCAAGGGCACTCTATTGTCTTAGAGTGAAGCATTTTTAAACTTTTTTTTAGCTAGATCCTGCCCTTGTTCCCCAGCTCTCTTGACCCCTAGCTACACAATACCTGTTGCTTCATCCTCAGGGGGCTTATATAGAATCCTTTGTGAGCCTTTAAACGATCTTCTGGAAAAGGAAAGAGCAGGGCCGACATTCAGATAATAAAGTAAGTCTTTTATTCCCCTTTCTGTCTTCTCACTCTGAGCCCTCCACAGATAGGTCCCTTATCCTCCTGTTACCTAGAGAGCCCTACTTTGAACTCCAGTCTTTCACCCCTTCTCTCTATCAAATCACTCTACTATGTATTTATGACACAGTCTATTCTGCAGAATGGAAGCTCCTTAAGGGCAGGAATTATTTTCATATTTGTTGCTGTATTCTCTGAACCTTGCATTTCATTTGTCACAAAGTAATTGCTAGACTAACCATATACTTATTGGACTGAATTGAATGTGTCTCATTTTTTTAGGGACAAAAAATGCCCAGATGTTATCTCACCTAGCTTACATCAGATCAAAAAAGCTCCAATACACTTATTCATGCCAATATGTTAACAGCTGATAAAGCTTAATAATTCAGCACGCATTTATTAAATGCCTCCTATGTGCAAATTTTGGCTAATATTTTTCGAACTGATGCTTGTATAAAAACAAAAATAAAACAGTTCCTGACTTTAAGGGCTTACCTTCTCCTCAGGGAAACCAACACGTACACAAGGAAGGAAATCCAAAATATCTTTAAAATAAAACCTAAACTATTTGCATAGGAAGGACTAACAACTAAGAGATCAAGGAAGGCTACCTGCAGGAGGTGGCACTTAAGCGGAGTCCAATCTTTGACTGTTCCTCAGGGGCATTTGCTTTTGAAAATTAGCTAATTTCTTACTGCACAAAATGATGGATTTCTAAATGGTAGAACCTGAGTCAGCAGAGACTGGGTAGTAGGGGAGATATCTGGGGAACAGGATGCCTTCCTGGTGCTCTTTAAATCAAACCAATAAGCCACTCTGTTACAGAGGCAGTGCAGTATAATAGAGGAAACATCAATGCTGGTGTCACATTGAATTCAGATCACGGCTTGTTGTTTGCTACCTTGGTGGCCCAGGGTGTCATTTAACCTCTTGTCCCTAGGTTCCTCAATTGCAAAATGAAGGAGTTGAAATTAAAAGCCTCAATAGCCCCTTTCAGCTGGAAATCAGTGGTACAGTAGAAGATTCTAGGTAGGCATTACAAGGCCACAATTCATTGTCTCTCATCCTCTGTACTGGACTTGTTGGGAAAATGTTAATATATATATATATGCCCTTTTATACTTAGGAAATATGAGGTTCCATCTGAAGCATGAATGAGCTTATGTCCACTTGATGCCAGTACAAACTATGTGCCAGGTACTGTGCTAAGCCCTGGAGACTCAAGGGAAGGTGAAAAAAGTCCTATTTTGAGGAGCTCACATCCCTCAATACCTCATCATTCCTTTGTCTGTTTTACCCACCATGTACTAGACAAGTTATGTTGAAGCATACAGATTTTTGGCCTGGTAAACAAAGCATCTGGATACCTAGTTGATTTTTTCTCTTTTCATATTGATATTTTGATACTGGGGACACAAAATGAGTCTTAATACTTAGTCTCTGATTCTTCAGGTAGATGCCAGAGTAACATTTCAGCGGTTCTAGTAAATCTGGTATCCTTAAATCTAATGCTTGCATTTAAAACTGCCTCAAAATGTGGAAGAGTTGTGAGTATCTTGGTTTCTAAGGCAGTGGTGAAAAAAAGAATACATATGTGTGAGTTTGCATTTTAGGGTATACCGTGCAGTAATGGATGTGATTTTCATTGGTAATATAATTATATTCCTGTTGAATCACAGATAGTCTAGGGTTTGGGGATGTTGGGCTTCAGGATTCTCAATGTATTTCCTTCCCTCCCCTTTCTCTCACTTGGGTTGCAAGATGAGTGGTCCCATTTTTATAGGTAAGTGACCTAAGACCCACAGGAACTTAAAGGAAAGAGTCATGGAAATTTATCTGACATATGTTTCCCTACAATTCAAATCTATGGGCCTTGGTCAATTGTAGTGTTTACCATTAGTAAGTTTCTTTTATGATTTTATGATTCTGGGCTACATATATATATATATATATATATACATATATATATATATGCATCGAATTACTGGATAAATATTGTTTACTTGGCAGTGGGGCCACAGACTGCTATAAATTAACAAACATTTAAAAATTGAATTGTTAAATGATTTGATAGTGGAAAAAAACATTAAAAGGAAATTTACATTGATATAAAATACCATCGACCCAGGCTGAAATAGAATCAATTCTAGCTAAAGACACTAAATATACAGCAGAACCATTCCTCCCTGTGATGTGCCTTGAAGATGTGAATGTAAAACAGCCAATTGGTAGCAGTGGCATCCTTTCTTTTAACCTTTCGATTCCAAAAGAAGTTTGACTTTCCGTGGTGTACGCATTGCTACAAATGGCAGTTACCTTTTAGCTTAATTATGGGGCTGCTCTCTAGAATGTCGTTTTCAATGTGTGAACTCCCTCTGCCACTCCCCTCGAACTCCCCCCCGCCCCAGACCCTCTGTTTATACTGTATGCTTAGCTTTCCTAATGAGTCGTTAATGAGCTTTAGGAAAATTGGAGGAGCAGACAGTGAGGGGACTGGTGTATCACAGAGTGGCCTGGTGAACTCTAATTGTGCATCTGTGAGCAACAGCATTATCTCCCCGTCTGCTCTCAACAAGGATACTTCCCAGATTTCTCCTGTAAATCCTGGAGTATTAAAGTGTTCAGAAATGGTGTGTGTGTGTGTGTGTGTGTGTGTGTGTGTGTGTGTGTGTTTGTATGTATGGAAGGGAAGGGGGAGGCACATTGCTGTTTTGTTTACTTTAAAGGATATTTGTCTAGATGTATCCTTTCCTCTTGGAAATTATGTGTATTGACTGAGTCATAAAGGCAACTTCCTTGCCTACATCGGATGTTGGGGAAGTTAAAAAAAGAAAAACTTCCTGACAATAGGCGCCAAGAAATGAATTATCAAAATGTACTTCAGTTACAATGCTAGAAAGAATCATGTAATGAATCAGTAACAGATGGGAGACACTCTTCACTTTCAGTTTTACATAAATGTCTGTAAGACTTTTGCTATGTTTGTACGTTTTTATTTCTTCCAAGGCTCCCCGTATGGTTCGGGCAAGATTCTCTATCAACAAAAGCAACCAGCTTGGGTTTGTTTGATCTGATTTCTTTCTCTCCTTCCTCCTCCACTTTTCTTCTCTACGTTGACTCAGTTAAAATTGAGTAAAAGCTAATTAAGGTGAAATCTTTTTTTTTCTCCCTTGCAGCTTAATCTTTTATTTTGGTTAGTCAATTTACCATATACTGCTCCAATCTATTAAGCTGAAAGTATTTTTTTCAGAACAGCCTCAATGATGCTAATAAAGAAGGAAACGATTTAGTTCTCTCTGCCCCCTCCCTTCTTTTAATCACTCCCCTTATTCCTATCCCCTGATTTTTTTCTTTTAGGGAAAAATATTTCTATATCCTCAGCAAATTGTTGAGTATGCAGGATTTGCAGTTTGATTTATGGGGCATTCCTGGATAACTAGGAGGCAGTGTAGCCTAGTAGATAGAATGTGAGAGTTGGAATTAAGAAGATCTGGGTTGAACCCTTCCTTAGACACACAATAAAAACTCTGTGATTCTGGGAAAAATCATTTGATGAATCTCATTTCCCTCGTTTGTAAAAATGGGGGCCTTGATATTAATGCCTACTTCACAAGGTTCTTGTGAGGATCAAACAAGCTAATGTGTATGGGGCAGCTTAGTGCCATTATGCCTACTAACTCTGTCTAGACTTGGGATGAGGGAGTTCAGATCTCACCTCAGCTACTTGCTAACTGTGTGGCCCTGGGCAAGTCACTGAAATGCTCTCAGCCTTAGTTTCCCCATCTGTAAAATGGGAGTGATAATAATAACTTCTACCTCACAGGGCTGTTGTAAGGCTCAAATGAGATAATATACATAGTGCTTTTAAAAAATTAAGTGCTATATAAATGCTGGGGCATGCTAGGTAGAGCAGAGGATAGAGTGCTGGGTCTAGAGTTAGGAAGATCTGATTTCAAATGTTGCCTTAGACGCTTACTAGCTGTGTGACCCTGGGCAAATCTCTTAATCCTGTTTTCCTGACTTACCGCATCTGTAAAATGATCTGGAGAAGGAAACGGCAAATCCCTCCAGGATCTTTGACAAGGAAACCCCAAATGGGGTCACAAAGAGTCGGATATGACTGAAATGACTAAAAAACAACCGTAACAATATATAAACACTAGCTATTATTTCTTAAGTACTTTTAAGCACTTTGTATATCTTAAAGAACTAGAGAAATGTCAGCTATTACTTTGGGGACAAACTCTCAATAGAGGCACAAGCCACATCAAGACAGCATCTAATCAAACCCTTTTGTCTTGGAAATTACCTCCATGGTTCAAGATTTGAGATGTGAAATCCAAACAGGCTTTACCCCATATCCTGCAATACATTAAAACCATGGTTTTTGACAGTGAATAGGGAAAATCCAGTATAATGCAAAGCAGAGAGAAGGCTATATTTGCTGCATAAGACCACGGTTCAAATCTCAGTGGTTCTGCTTACTCCCTGTGTAATTCTCTACTGTAAAATGGGGAGAGTTGGATGGTAAGAGCTATCTCTAAATTTATGATCTCAATAAGTAAGTAATATATTGAAATAAGACCAACCAAATTTCTAAATGCCGGATAAAATTGAGAAATTTTGCAAGGTTGAGAAATAAAATGCAATTAATTATGGAGGAGTCAAATTAATTCCTTTATTAATGTTGAGACAGCTCAGTGGGTGGTTTAGTAGAGTCCTGCACTTACAGTCTGGAAGACTTGAGTTTAAATCTTGTCACAGACACTTATTAGATGTTCAACTTTGGGCATGTCCTGTAATCCCTCTCAGCTTCAATTTTCTTATCTGTAAAACAAAATAATAATAGTGCCTTCTTCACTTTATTATTGTGGGGATCAAATAATATCACATATTTAAAGTGCTTTGTCAGCTCAAAAGCACCATAAAAATACCAGCTATTGTTACATAAACTGCTTTGCAGACCTTAAAGTGCTATATAATTATTAGCTATTATTTTAGTAGATCGGTTGGAACATGAGCAATTTTATCTGTATAAGAACACAAACAAATTTATTCTAATACTCATAGACTTTAAGATGCAGCTAGGTGGCACAGTGGATAGAGCCAAGAAGACCTGAGTTCAAATACAACTTTAGATACTTACTAGCTGTGTGACCTTGGGCAAGTCACTTTCCCCTGTTTGCTTTAGTTTCCTCATCTGTAAGATGGGAATAATAAGGATAAGGTCATCTACTTAATGTTAACATCAAAAACAGTAACAGAAAAGGATCAACAATGCATTGGACATAGTGCCAGACCTGGAACCAGGGAGATCTGAGTTCAAATGTGCCCTCAGATGCTACTAGCTATATGACTGTAGGCAAGTAATTTAACCTCTAATTTGCCTCAGTTTCTTCATCTGTAAAATGAAGATAAGTAACAGTAGCACTTACTTCCCAGGGTTGTTGTAAGGATCAAATTAAATAATAATTGTAAAACACTTAGCATAGTACCTAGCATATGGTAAGTATTATATATAAATATTAGCTATTATTATTTTCAACACAAATATCAACATATTAAAGCATCAGAAATAAGCCTAGGATCTTACTAGAAATCTTACCATAATTACTCACATAAGCCAATCACACAACTTTGTGGTGCAGTATAGAGAAAGGGCCCAGCCACAGGTACCACAGAGAAAGAAGGGACCCTAAAAGTCACTTTATGTACCCCTATTATTTTACAAAGGAGGAAACTGAAGGCCAGAGAAGGCAAATGATTTGCCTAAGGTATAGCATAAGTTAGGAGAAGAGATGGGTCTAGAATTCAAAGCTCCTGATTCCCTGTAGTGCCAATGCAATAGCCACAGTGGCTACAGCTGCTGCGACTATGACAGCATGGTTCTGAATCACAAAATATAACAGACTCTCTTCGTGGAGAGGAGCTTTGATGTATGAAGGACAGGAGTAGGACCTCATGACAGCTCCATTTTTATCCACATAGTTAGGAGATATGGTCATTTGTTGAGAGGCATGGAGTTGCAGGTAGTATAGGGGGCCTGAGCAAAGAGTAGAAAGTGAGAAATAATTGGCTCAAGGAGTCTAATAGTCAATCAGTGAAGACTCAAAGGATTGTTGCAAGGGTTTAGCTATGATTAGATAACTTGGGATTTGTTGCATGAGTTTCTTTAATGTTCTGCAGTTTGGGAGGACAGTAGAAGGGGATTATAGGAGTGGCACAGGTTTGAAGGTGGGAAATGTATGATTGACAGTGGGACAGGAATCAGGTACTATACATGTTGTCTACTTCAATGCCCTCGGTTACAGAGGAGTAAGCTGAGTGGATGAGAGATTCACTGGTGGAAATCAGAAAGTGCACAGGTGAATATGCATTAATTATAAGGATCAAAACTGTGAAAGGAGTAAAATGAGGCCAAATCATGGGTGATGGATTGGAAGGTTAAGGTGTAATGGATATTTTATCCTATAGACAATAGGGTGCCAATTGAGTTTATGGAGCGAGGCAGTGACATGGTGAGATATAGACTCCTCCTTCAACTTCTTTCTTTATCTTCCTTTACTTTCTTCTGCCTTCTCCTCCTCTTCTTCCTTCTCATATTTCTATAATTTCTTAAGATTTAAAAAAGCATTTTCCTTTTAACAATCATGTAAGGTAAATAGTACAAATATTAACACTATTTAGATGTACCAATTTCCGTTGATGTCCTACCTTTGGGGCAAATCTAGACCCATACTATTCATTATAGATGGGTATCTGTACTGTTTCTGTCTATGTCCATGTAAAGAGATCCCAAACATTCCCATGGTTACCTCCTTCCAATATTTGATCAGCTCTTGGTAACCATATTCCTCCATGGGCATCAGAGAATTACTTTCTATGGTGATGATGAAAAACCAGTGATAACCTCCTTTGCAAGATGCATTCATATCATTGAAGATCATTAGGATATCTTTGCACTTTGTCTGAGGAACTCTGATTCCAATTCAACAAACATATTCAGCACATAATACGTGCAAGGCATTGTGCTGGGTGCTAGGGATACAAAGACAAAATCCCCCATGGTCCCTGTCTTCAGGGAGCTTACATTCTGCTAAGGAGATATAACATGTACGCAGATAAACAAACAGGAGGATCCAAGGAGTACAAGAACGCCACCATCAATTTATTAGTATTTATTTGGTGCCTATTATGTGTCCATCCCTAGAGATAGCAAGAAAAGTTCAATTGAGGAGATGGTCCCCGAGCCGAGGCTTGAAGTAAATGAAAGAGAAATTCCAAGAAGCGGAAGTGAAGCTGATGGTTATTCCAGGTAATGGGGTATAGTATGCAAAAGGTATAGGAGATGGAAGATTGAATGCCAAATTTAAGAACATCTCCACATAGATCCTATTTAATATGTTTTAAATATTTCTATTCCTCTTTAGAGCCTTAAATCAAGTTGAGACAATTACCTTCTTTGTATAAAACTATACTAGCTTCCCCATGCAAAGAAGGTTACTCCTGACTCAGTCTGAACAACCTCCTATCCTAGGATATTACAACAAAGGACACTAATTAATGCTCATGTTGATCATAGAATCTTATATTGGGAACTTTGGAGATCATCAGGTATAACTCCCATTGACTTCACCATGGTTCTATGGCTGGTGAGTGGCAAAATGTCCTGACTTTAAGCCAAATGCTCTTTCTTCTGAATCACACTGCCCATGAGAAAAGCTTAGGTTCTTTTCAGTATACTATACATTCTTGGTCATCTCCAGTTGGCCTGGTGAATATCAGGCCACTGGACCCAGATGGCTCTGGAGGAGAAAGTGAGGCTGGTGACCTTACACAGCCTTCCCTCACTCAAATCAAAATCATATTCAAGTCATGTCATCATCTCCCTGATGCCATGCTCCTCTTTGAGAACAAAGGACAAACACAACAACAACAATGTTTTAAAAGACAGGAGAAGGTGTGGTATGTTTTTAGAAATGATTGAATCCCAGATTGTTTAAATAAAGTGTTTTGGTGCTGAAAACACCCGTTGGTGACCACATTCTCCCCTAAGTTTAAAAGAACCAGTATATACCATCAAAGCCCCTTTTATTCTTGTGGGAAGGCAGTTATCTGGAAAAATTCTCTTAAGTGAAACACTTCATTCCAAATGATTCCTGATAAAAGGGTCATACTCTGTGTATATGTGGTATGTCAGTGTGTGGTGGTGTTGGTGGTGCTGATGGTAGTGGTGATGGAGGCAATGGTGGTTTATATTTCTGTACATATGTAATAGAAATAATAGCTCTTGTTTCCAGTGATTCTTGGAACAGAGTTGAAGACTACAATTCAACCCTCTGCAAAGTTCAGAAATTAAGTTTAGCTAATACCTCTTTGCTTTTACCTAAGCTGCTTACTTACAACAGCCAATCTTCCTTTTTAAAGGCAACATTTTATTTGTGAAGGTACTTAAAAAAGGAATATCGGCATTATTTTATGGTGACTTTCTAAAGAACCATAACAAGTCTATTTGAATCTTTTATTTGGTATTAACTAGATATTTTATCATAAGTGAGCAGGGGGTTTCTGGTTCACTAGCCTTTATTGCTTTCTTAAATGCATTTCAACCTTTTCCATAGTTCAAGTCTATATAATCCAAATTCCTTTTTTTCTTCGTACTTTAACTTCCCTCACAATGCTGCTTGTATCTCACCCTGCTAATGTCCCTCAGAACTCACTGGTGAAGAATTGTCTTGAATTGGGATAAATTTTGAACACCTAGTGAAATTTGCTTTTTAAATTTAGGACTGTAAGGGTTTAAATATTTCAGTTGGTTTTATGTTAAGCCAAAGACATTTGTATTTGTCAATCTTATTCCTAGGTGTTAGTTTTTCTTCTTTTGTTTTAGGAATACATTTTGTTTCCTGAAACCTGGGAGTGGGGTAGGAAGGTATAGTGGAAAAGAAAACTAGCCTGGAATTTAGAGCAGTGTAGCCCCAAGAGGGGTTCTATCACTAATCCACGGTGTAGCCAAGGGTAAGGAGTGATAGTAACAACAACCACAACCATTGTAGAGTCTAATCCATTGTCCTTTTCATGGTGAGAGGACAGCAAAGTAGTAGAATGCCAGATGGAATGATGTACAGCAAGTACTTAGTGTGCTTTGAGATTATTAAATGGTAGTCATGAAGGTACATGCTTAGATAGGTACTTCTCTGCCCCTATTAGAATGTAGGCTCTTTGCAAATAAGGAGTGTTTCATTCATTCTATTTGTATCTCTAGCACCTAATTCAGTGCCTGAAGGTCTGACCTTGAAGCCTTAGTGAACTGGACTCTACCAATACCCCTGATTAGGATAGCCAATATTTTGCAATTGCTCCTAAGTACCAAAGAAATAGGTGGCATGAGATTGCAGGCTGACTCTACTCAAGACTGACATGACTGATCAGCTTGATACAGAAGACAGCACAATGAGTGGCACACCTTCATGTTCTGGGAGCACAAAAAGGCAAGGGTCCACCAGTACAAATAAAAAAAAAAATCCCGCACCTTCTGGAAAAGATTTCTACTCAGATTATACTTACCAGTAAAGTAGGTAAACCACATGTGCATGCAAAATTGGCCTGAAAATGTAAATATTTTCATTACATACCAGTATTGTATCATAACAACCCTGGAAATGATCTAACTGGCAAAAATTTTATATTGAGTTTTGACAATGTCACCCTAGATTCCAAGTTACCCAACATAAAGCAGACTGAGGCAGTACAATTGTAAGAAATAACTACCCCTACTCCCAGATTATGAAATGAGAGCTGAAATTGAGAAGCTACTAAAATCTGAAGAGACAAAAGTGGAAGAGAATGATGTCTTTGAAAGCCAGGAACTCTGGAAATTCTATCTTATAACACAATTGCTGACAAACACAATGATGATGCCCCAAATTATTTAGAAGAGGAGAGGAACAAACTTAAACTGGAATTTTGCTGAGTATGATGGCAAAAATCCATCTAGCAAACTAACTATACCAAAACAAAATGATTTTAAGATCCTCAAATTTACTATCACCACCATAAATTAATGAATTCTTCCCCAATTTTCATGACTACATGCAGCAATATATATGGCACATTCTGCCTTCTTAAAAATGATAGAAGAAAAGGTAGGGCTACCAAGGAATATTCTCAAGGAAAGGAATCAAAGTTGAGCTGACTCTTTGAAACTTGCAGAAAGATGCTGAAAGATTAGCTCTAGATCTAGGCATTACAAGAAGTAGAAAAATGACACAAGTAATGTCAACAAGAAAAAATTACATTTAGAATGGAATCTGGAAAAAGAAGTATATTTGAAATTCTAGATTCCCTTAATCAGCATTGAAAAGCAAAAGTCAAAGAGTTAAGATAATGCAAGGACTCAAATAAGCAATGCATCATAAACCAAAAAAAACCACAACTTATTACAAAAGCTTGGGAAGCAGAGAAGTAGGGAATTCCTAAAGCATAAAAATGGAGAAAATTCCAAGTTCATATTTTTGTGAGAAATACAAGGATTAAATATAATATAAATGTTTACACACTTTTAATGAATGATGGGACAATTACATTGAAGATGGTAAAGGTGACATTTGCTTCAAGGATGGAAAGCCGTGGAGCCAGAAAAGATTCATAATTTTTGGCTCAAAAACTTCACATCAATTACTAGTGATGCTCTTTACCAAATTCCTCTCATACACAAGACTGATCTTTCCTTAGTAGAAGATATCTCAATTTATCACCAAGAGAACAGGGAAGCAAATTATATGTTTATATACTTTTATAAAATACATCTCACTACAGAAACTATAAACACTTTAAAGAAAACATAAAATTATAATAATAGGATAGCAACTTTTCTTAGGAACATTCCTACATGAACTCCATCAAACAAGATAAGAAGACTAAGATATTAAAAATATAATTATGAGAATACGAAAACAATAATAAGTGTAAAAGCTCACATCTGGAATTTTGTGTTCAGTTCTGTGCCTGATGCTACAAATTAGGAAATAGCGTGTTTAGATTGGAAATCAAAGACAAAATGAGTGAGGTATAGTAGCTCTCTTCATGTATCTGAAGGATTGTCATTTGAATAAGAGGTTAGACCTGTTCAGCTAGATCTCCAAGGGTAGAACAGGAGAAATGGGTTGATGTTTTAGAAGATTTAGGCTTGATGTGAAATAAAATGCCCTTAACAATTAGCCTTATCCAAGAATGGAATTGGGTAACTCAGGAAGTACTAGCTTCCTCTTTACTGGAGATTTCAAGCAAAGAATGGGTGATCACATGTGGGGGGACACTGTAGAGAAGATTCTTGTTCAGGTATGGATTGGATAAAATAGCTTCTGAGAGTTAAATCTGGGGTGTAGTGTATTCTAGTGGATAGAGTATTGGGCAAAGAGAAAAGACTTGAGTCTATAATTTGATCACACACACAGACATATATGTATATGTATATATATGCATATACACACACACACACACACATACATATACGTGTGAGCATACACACACATATCACTTAGTAAACTTCAAAGTGTAATATACTATAAATACTAGCTATTCTTATTAACTCAAAATGCAGGAAAATTAAACAATATGACTATAGTGCTTTAAGATTTTTAAAGTATTTTCCTTAATATTTAATAGATAATAGATAGCGAGTCACTTCCTCTTTACAGACATTGGTTTCCTCATCTATAAAATGAGATTCTGCTATATTGACATATGTATTTTTCAGCTTAAAAATATGATTCTTTGATCCTAAGTGTGTGAAAGGCAGAAAATTAAGTTTTCTGTAAGAATTAAGGGACAGTTGACTAAGTCAAATGTGATCTTTATAAGTTATATAACAACAATGGAGATGGGAACAGATCCTTTGATGGTCCTTCTGTCACCTGCATGACTTGGCACATGCCAGAAATAAGCATGGATGGCTCCACCAGGGAAAACAAGGTATTCTAAGGAAAGTTACTATAATCTAGTGTTGATGGTATCATTAGAATCCATGTGTGAGGATGCTGTTCCAAATGCGTTGGCTTGTGCTATATCCAGGAGTCCAGATGGACGACAATGAAAATTCAGTGAAATGCTCTTTTCTTGTTTCATTGTGTCTGAATGTTTATTCTTCTGGAACAAGTTATTCCTCAACATTTATTATTTATGTCATCTTTGTCATTCCTTTGTCTCTTAGGCAGGAAGGGGGTGGTAAGAAAATGCCTCTCTATAACTTAGATCATCTCTCTCTCTGAACCTATTTCCCTCTACTGTAGATCTATTTGGTTGACTGCTTTGATCATTAATTACGTTGAATTTTTGCAGGTGAAAACTTTTCCTTCATGTGGATCTGTTTTATGCATTGGCTGCTTATATTTATATTAATATTTATTGCAAAATGAACATATTTTTGAAAAAAGTAAAAAAAAAACCCAAGAGCAGAGGCAGTATGGCATAGTAGGTCAAACTCACAGTTAGGATGAGCTGAGTTCAAGTCCCATCTCTGACACATATAGGCTCTCTGACTCCCTGTGAATCACTTAAGCTTCTCAGTTCCCCAGTCAACTCTTAGGATTTTAAGTTGGCAAACAGTTGCAAATTTTCATTGGTAGAAGGAATTTGATCACTGAGCATTCCCTACACCAATGAAATCATAAGACTGGGTGAAAATAATAAAACTGCATTGTTATGTATTGAAAAAAGGATTGTATTTTGGAAAACGTTTTAAAAAATAACAACAGCTGAGACACCATATATTGGAGTGTTAGATAATAGGCCTTGAAATCTGAAAGGTTTGAATTCTATTCCCAGATCTGACTCATTGTAATGTGACAATGAGCAAGTCATTTAAATCTCTTAGTGCCCGGCAAATCTCTAAGACACAAATCATAGCATTACACATTCAGTTGTGGACAGACCCTCAGAAGCTGTTGTGTCCAACCCCCTCATTTTACACATGAAGAAACTGAGGCTGAAAGCACTTAAGTGATTTGTTTAGGGTCATATACCTGATAAGTATCTGAGGTTGGATTCAAACTTCCTCATTCCAGTTCCAGAAATCATGAACCGATCTGTCAATCAACTAACATTTATTCAGTGCCTTCTATGCACCTTGCACTTTGATTAACATTGGGACTGCAAAGACAGAAGCAAAATAGTCCCTGCCCTCAAAGAGTTTTTCTTTCTAATGATGGAAACAATATGGACATATGCAAATGTAGTACCAATTTCAATAATCCTCCCTCAGAGACAATGGAATACTATCACTACATCCTTAATTGGGAATAGAGTCTGTGAGAGAATGACAGTTAACTGTCACCAGAAGAGAGTTGACTGTCAAGACTGAGACTATGAGCCACTGAGAGAAAAGACTAAGAGAACTCTCTTGAGAGATTGAAGGAGTTTACTGTCATGAAGAAAGAGAAAAGGTATGAAGAGATATTTGGGAGAACTGATTTTAATTCTTGTTCTGGTAAAAAAAGTTATTGAAGCTGATATTGCATAAGTATATAGAGAATGTATTCAAAATAAATGGGGAATTTTAGGCTGATGGGAGCTAGCAGCTGGCTGTATGTGTGGTGGGAAAGTCCTTCTGTACAAAGTAAATCCAAGATCTAGAAGTAAGGTGGGAGTTCATTCTAGTCATGAAGAACACCAGTGCAAAGGCGTAGAGATGGGAGATGGAGCGTTGTGTAGGAGTGAGTGATAGGTCAGTATGGCTGATCTGACCCTAGAGTATGTGGAGGCATCATTACATATATATACATATATATGTAATACACATATATACATATACACACATATATGTATGTGTGTATATGTATATATGTGTGTCTGCATGTGTGTGAGTATAAAGCTTTAAAAGGGAGAAAAGGGTCAGGTTGTGGCTATAAATAATAGATAGAGGAGTCATAAATTTAACCCTAGAGGCAATCACTGGCATTTATTGAGCAAGGATTGACATCATCAGACATATCTATGTCTTTAGGAAAATCACTTTGACAAATATGTATAGAATGAATTTGAGTCAGTGTAGGCTTTAGATAAAGATCAATTAGACAGCTATGCCAGTAGTCCAGGTGAGAGATGATAGGGGCCTGAACTAAGGTGGCGGCTATGTGAGCCAAGAACAAGAATGTGTATGTGAGAGATACTATGGAGAGAAAAACAAGGTTTGGAAACCAATTGGATATGTGAAATAAGTGAAGTCAAAGATGATGCCAAGTTTGTGAATCTTATAGACTGGAAGGATGTTGATAAACTTGATAGTAAAAGTTCACAAGTGTGGGTTTGGGGAAAAAAGAAAATGAATTCTGATTTGGACAAGTTGAATTTGGTAGGCCTATGGAGTAGCCAGTTCAAAACATCCAAAAGACAATCGATACAGAATCAGAGTGTAAGACTACTAGAGTTTGATGTATGCATACACCTAGGAGTCATTTGCATAGAGACGATAATTGAATCCACAGAAGCTGATAAGATGACCAAATGAGATAGTATGCAGAGAAGAAAGAGGAAAGAAGAAAAATCCAGAGAAGATCTCAGGACAGTCTTGAGGAGAAAATTAGATCATGAAATCTCTGAGAGGAGAGAATAAGCAATCAGTAACAGCAAATTCTGTAGAGAAGTTAATGAAGTTGAAGACAGAAGAGAGGACAACTTTGGAGAGCACAATTTCAGTAGAGTGCTGAGATCAGAAGCCAGATTGCAGAGAATTTATAGGAGAATTAGAAGAGAGAAAGTAGAGAAACTATATGTAGACAGCTTTTTCAACAAGTTTGGCTGAGGAAGGGAAAAGAGATATAGGATGATAGCTAATCGAGATGGTAGGATCTAGTGAGGTTTTTATTTTAGCAATGAAGATAGGCATAGCTGTAGAGAGTAAGAAAGGAATAGTAGGTAATGAGAGATTAAAGATTAGAGAGATGAAGGCTATCATCTAGTGGGGATGATTATAAATTCACTGGAGGAGCCAGAAGAAGATAGGACAGAAAGTGCATATAGAAGAGTTGGCCTTAGTGAAAGAAAGATATCCCTTTTCATCAGAGTCTGTAGTGAAAGATAAGGTAATTTGGGATGTTAAGAGGCTGAAAGAGGAGGAAAGAAGTGACAAATAAACTCTATTTTCCCAATAAGGTATGAGGTAAGGTCCTCTGCTGAGAGGGCAGGAAAAGGAGGAGCCTGAGGAGAATATAGAAGGTTTTCATGAAGGGGATAAAGAATTAATTAAAAGTTAAAGGGGAATTCCATATCTACATCAGTGGATGGATTTTCCTTACTGGGAGATCCCAACAAGAATTAAGAAAAAAAGGTTTTCTTTAGAAAAGCACTTCTTTTGTTTTTTGTTTGTTTTTTTCCTAATATTCACTTTGGGGAAAATGAAATTGCTCATTCTAGCATTCTGCGATTTAAAAAATAAGCAGCTTGCTAAGCTATCAAATTATGGATGCAGATCCAAATAAAAGCACTAAAGAAATTGAGTCAAAATTTAGGTAGGTGTGATTGGGCTGGTGAAACTTTAATGAAGTGATTTTGGAACTGAGATTCTTCCTGGTACTCCAAGGCATAGTTGAGTAGGCGAGTAAATGGTGAATGCCTTCTATTGCCAAAGATGCCTAATTAGTAGGACTATTGTACATTCAGAATGAAAACCCTCTTCACTGCTCTGTTTTTGTTTTGGATCCATACTTTCTCAGTAATAATTGCATTGTGCTCCCAACACATTTTAGGAAAATCAGGGAATCTCTCATAGGATTTGTCCCCTGAGATATCTGGCCATTTTAATTTTTGCTAATTTTCTGCACCAAAGAATTGGAATTGGGTTGCAACAGAGAATTAAGAAGTTTTCAAAAGTTGTTATCAAAGAATGTACAAGCAAAAAAAAAATAAAGACAGGTTGTTTACTGGGAAGAGGGAGTAATAACTGGACAGCCTGTGTACTCCATCAGTAGTGTTGCTATATTGACAGAAATTGAGAAGTAGGTAGGGTTTCTGTACCTGGGTAAGGATTGCACTGTATGGGCAGATATGGGTAGGTTATAATATGAGTTGTTGGAAGGAGTACCAACTTTGCTGAGCTCACACTTTTATTGGAATATTTCGGCAATTCACTTCTTGAATCACTTCTATGTTCTACTTTTCAACTAAAGAAATGAAAATATCTTGGTTGAATATACTTTCTTCTTTTTTATTCCCTGCCCATCCTCAATTGGTCAATAACTTTTTTCTGTAGCACCCAAAGAATGTTGTCAATTTCAAATTTCCTTGCTGATGTGTATGTTATACCTCTGTTTGCCTCTATCTACCTTCTGCTTCTCATTCTTGAATAATTCTATTATCTATCTTTATCACAAGTCTCAAACTGAAAAGCCAATTTTTCATCGGTAAAGAGTTGATTATATATACCCCATTGGGTGCTCCCTGACATCTAAAGCCTCTTTATCTAGTCTCTCAGGTTATCTCTCCAGTGTTTGGAAGTTCATTGAGGACCACCTCAAGTTTTTCCATTTCTATAACACCTTCCCTGAACATTTCAATTCACAGTGAGCTTTCTCTACTCTCAATACTAATGAAATTTACTGTTTATATCTTGTATTAGTACCAATGATTTTTTTTTACATTTCCATGGTCCTTCATGCTTTTCAAAGTAATTTCATATCGATTATCTCATTTAATCTTCACAAGAACTATGTGAAATGGGCAAGTACTTCTGTCCCAAATTGTAGTTCAGCAAAATGTAGACTTAGAGAAATTAAAACTTACCCCAAATCACAAAATAAGCTAATATCAATACTGAGACTAGAACCCGTTACTACAACTCAAGATCAATCAGTAACAAAATGGGCTAGATCTGTGGTGGTTAGCACCCAAGTCTTCATATAAATAGGTGGAGACAGAAAGGAAAGCAGTGGGTGAAAAGGGGCTATCAAGCACAATTGTATTGTGGTTTTGCCTCTTCTGATTTTTCACCTCTATATATCCAGTTCCATCTGTTTTGTATAAGAATGATAGGGAAGGGAAAGGAAGAAACATTTATTAAGCACCTACTAAGATCTATGTACCATACTAAGTGCTTCACAAGTATTATCTCATTTGATCTTTACAATAACCCTGAAAAATAGGAGGTGCTTTTGTTATCTCCATTATGCAGTTAAGTAAACTGAGGCAGGCAGAGGTTGTGACCCGCCCAGGGTGACACAGCTAGTAACAGTCTGAAGCTGGGATTGAATTTTATTCTTTCATCACTACATTCACTACATTAACCTTAATAGGGAAATCCCCAAATAAGAAGGATCATAGGATCATAGACTGAAAATTGGTAGGGACATTTTAACATCATCTGGACAAAATACTTCTTTTCATAGATAAGGAAACTAGGGACCAGAGATGTGAAATGGCTTGCTGTAAGGTGGCAGATTTTTTCTGACCTGACTATGCCAGTTGTGGAGTTATAGACCCTTCAAGGAAACAATGAGATACCAAAGAAAGAAGGGTAGTTTACACCAGCAAAGAATTCAATAGATTTTATTTGGGGGAGCTTACTCATGAAGCCAGTCATCCTGGGTGGTGGCTGAACAGTATGGTAGATCTCTGTACCACCCAAGTCAGTCCAGGTATTATATAGAAACAGAACAACAAGGCATAGTGCCTGGGATGGCCCATGGCTACATGGAAGTTTTCCAATGGGATAGTTAGAGCTTTTTTTGCTGTTTACATTAAAGGTAGTTTATATTAACTGTGGAGTCATAGGTCACATTCTTACCCTTTGGCTCCTACCCTACTCCATCCTCATGACCTGTTCATACATTCTTTCTGATAGCATCTTCCACAAAGTCCCCTGAGCAATATATGAGTGGTTTCATTAATATGGAGGAAGCAGAGGAGATTACCAATAAACTATATTAGAGGCACAATCCTCAATAGAAATATAAGCACAAGTAGGGAAATAACATAACCAACAAGACAATTACTATAATTGTTAGACTTTTCCCACTGTACCCCAAGGGAAGCAAAGAAAGAGTCACTGGCATTTGGTGATCAGTAGGAGAACTGAATTTCTGAACTTACCTTACTACAGGCTAGCTGAATTTCTGAACCAAGTGCAGAGAAAAAGAAACATGGCTTGGGCAATTTTACAACATATTATAGGGGGTGAGACAGAATAGAATCAATTATAGAATGGAATCAAAATAATTTTATTTTCTCAATTTCCCCTTTTATATCAATGGGAGACCTGTTACAATTTCCCCTGACTGGTTGATGTACAAACAATAAGGTGGATCAATCAGAGCACAAGCCGCAGTAAGAATATCTAAAACCATGGACTAATTGTAGAGGAAAAATTGACATGTCACCAAGATAACTTAGAAAAATTAGCAAACATAGATACTATGAAACAAAAAGACCAATGAATATAATAATGATCAGCAACGCACTCCCAATGTCCACTTAATCAACACACTTCATCTTGGATCCCTGATATTCCATGTAGTTGTGCTATCACTGGAAATATCTTCTCATGGATATTCTAAAACAGGTATCATTTTCAGGGCAGCTCTACAGGGGGCTCCTCTTCAGTAGATTTGCTTTTCTGACTCCAAGTTATTTGCAGAGATCTTTAGATGTTCTTGCTAAAAATCATTTACAAAACAGATCTCATTACAAGTTAGTACAGCCTTTCAAATTTTACTTTTCCAAGGGCTAGTTCATGTGGTGAAAACCAGCTCAAACCTTGTGGTTCTATTATTATTAACAACAGAGCAATAAGAAGAATATAAATTAGGAGCTCATAGTTAGCTTGAAATTTCAGAGAAGTTAAGTTTTTATTTGCCTCATTAGAATCATTTACATTTGACATATACGATTTCTGATCTTGTTGCTTTCTCAAAATTTTCAATTCCAATTAATTCCAATTCCTTTAGGAGGATCAGAATCTAATCTTATATATCAATATATAGGCAACAGTACTCTTGATTGGTAGAGGCTTTCTACCCCTAGGTTCAATTGTTGCACAAATGAATTGACTTACAAGAGGCTGACTTTACTCCAATTGTAAAGAAATACCTTGGATGGGATGTGTAGATACACTAAGTAATTAATTCCTAATTGTATACAGAGAACAATGTATATCAAATAAGTTACCTGTTATAAAATATGTTCAGGTGTTAACCATAGTCAAATGGAATAGATGTTACACAAACAACACTCTTCACTAAGATGACTGATTCCAATGAAATTCTATTTTTTTAAAAAACAAAAGAGAAGATGTTTCCGACTTTAACCTCAAAATTAATATATTCACATCTTTGTTTCACAAGGTTTTTTTTTTAAAAAGTCTTCAATTATTCCCATAGTACTCTGAAAGAATGAGCTGCTACTGAGATTTAATCTTATACATGACTATATAAATATTAGGAGGCAGATGACAAGCCCAAGAACTGCACATTCAGACTGAAAACAGTAAGATCTCACGTAACTGCATTATGCTCATATTTTCTGCTCATATTTCCCACCTGCCCTGATTATAACAATTCACTATTAAAGGAAAAAGCAGGGAAATTATTATAAAAACATCAAAACTGGTCTTCCAGGCCTAAGCCGAAGGGCATAGAATGACTCAACACATGTATACCAGGATAAGGCAGCCTTAGCTCTGTTTGATTTCAGGTAAGAGTCACAGTTGACACAACAATGCAGTGTCATTTCCACCTCACAGCCAATCTCAGGCTTAACCAGGTGGGAAACATTCTTGTTCAAAAGAAAGTAACATAAAAAGGAAACTGAGTGAAGAGGGATTAACCTTCAACCATGCTAGGTTGTCCCCTTAGTTTTTCCCCCAGATACAGATATCCACATCTGTAGTTCAGGATTAGATTCCGTCTGAGTAGCTTATTAAGCATTTCTCTCAAATGGTAGATTAATGACTCAATGATCCATCAGACAACTATCCCTGAATTAAAAACTCAGCATAATATCAATTACAGTCCCAAGAGATTTAACCTTAAATAGCAAGTTTCACTAATCACAGGTTAGGGCTAGATACAATTATCGCCACTCTCATGCTATAAGCAATAAACATATACCAGGACTTACACAAAAGATTTCACTTCTTATATTTCTTCCCTTTGAGTTCAGACTCATTCTGGTGTAAAGATGAATCATTAGAAATCACTTCTATATTGTAAATAAACTTGTAAATTTAGGAATTTCCCAGGAGTGATAAGATGTATGGCCTTGCAAAACCGAAGGTTTCAACAAACCTGCTAAGTTTACAAATAAGGGGATTCTACAAATTCATTTTTTGTACCTTTTCCCACAAAGTAATTACCAATTTTCATAATTTTCCATGATTTTCCAGTTTCTACTAAGCCTTATTACTCAATTATGGATCTAACTGGCAGGATTTCCACCAATTTATTGCAGTTTGTCTGTCTGAGAGTTTTCAAAGAGGCTCATGTTTGCTCTTCTTGCTCCCTTAAATAAACTTCTTTTTTGTAGGGAAGAAGTAAGACAGTTTTTAAAATTCAAATTGAATATACTCTATTACAAAAATGGATAAGACTCTCATATAATCTACAGTAAAATTTCTAATTTCAAGACATACCAATTTAAAAAGTTATTTTAAAATTGGTTAGCATTAAACTTTTGTTTGTAAAACTCCCTAAGTATCTAAGTAAATGTTCCAGTGAAACTCAATTACTTTTGGGTTGTTTCCTGATGAATGCAAATCTTTGCTCTTTTTTTGTAAACCAGGAAAGAGTTAATCATAGGCAGGCAGTTTCTAAGTGCCAGTTCCATCTTTTTTCCTCTGTAACTTCACTGAAACCACCACCCCTTTTATAATCAATGAGATGACCTTCTTCTCTAATTATAAGACAATAAACCTGTCATGGGGGAGGAGAAGGTGCTTTTAATTCCCTTAAAACAAAATTCTAAAGAATGTTAACCCCAAACTTGCTAGAATATTTCACCATTTATTAAAAAAAATTCAAACCACAATTTAGGGATTACCAGTAGAGAATTTATATTTTGGTCTCAAACTCAGTTTCTAAGTAGTTTATGATTAAAAACATATTGTCTGAGGGAAAAGACTCCTTTGCTTTTTATCTTTCCTTCACACTACACTCCACAAACCTGGGCATAGTGCAGGAACATAAAGGGAAAGAAAGAATCTGAAAATTTAGGGAGATTCCCAGAATGGTTCCCATTCTATTCTCCAGGAAAATATTAATTAACAAGACATAGATTTTCTGGCTTTTTAAGCTTTGTGCATACAGTTGCAGACACAGATTTTGAGAGACAAACAAACACAGGAATGGAAAAGCACACAGATTAACAGCTATGAGACAGTGGCTTCAATATCTCTTTACTAGTGAGGCTTTCAGTTACCAGTTTGTTGAGGAAGAAGTCTGATAAAGGGTAGAGAGGACCCAATCATGAGGATTTGTATTCAGGGGAAGGCTCCTAGTCTCTGGGAGGACCTACATTGAGGGTAAGGTAGAACATCAGATCTGGATCATCTAGGATAATGGAAATGGGCTCAGGTTTGAGCAATAAGAAAAAGGATTCAGTTTAGGAACTAGGATTCTAAGTAGAGCTTAGTTATAATGAACATAAAGAAAAATTAACGTAATTTTGGTTGACACAACTGGGCAGAACTAAAAGCAGTCCAAAGAGTTTGCTTAAGGCTTAATGCATGGAAAAACTCCACAACAAGCAGAGCTTTTTCTGAAATGAAATGGTATGCATTTTAGAGGTAGTGGATTCTCCTAACTTTGGTGGTCTTTGACTGGAGCTGGAGGACCATTCCTTGGGGATGATGTAAAAGGGATTCTTGTTAAGGTACAGGTATATGACCTCCAAAGGTCCTTCAAACTCCTTGACCTTGTGATTATTTTATTCCAAAAGCTTTCATTCTGGAACTGGAGACTGAAACTATGAGCAAGAGGCAATGCAGTATCTACCCCTATATTATGGAACTATGATTTCTAACATTCCTTTTGCCAATGAGACAAATTGGTTCCAGAGCCTAGGGATATTTATATAGGCAAAAGATAAATAATTCCTCTGACTTGACACTAGTTTTCTGTCTCCTGTAGTCTGTTCTTTATGTTGTTATTGAGCTGTTGTATTATATTTTAACTTTCCATGATTATCTTTGTCTCTTCAGTTAGAATATAAATTCCTTGAAAGCAGGGATTATGTGCCATATTTGTATCTCCTGAGATACCTTACTGGAAATTGTTCTCACTCTCAGTATCAGTGATAGCACTATGTCCATAGTAAGTCTATAAGAATCATTTGTTGAATGAATGGATAATGCATCCCATAGTGAACAGCTGAGAAAGGTAGCTATCAGATTGATCATGCCAGAAGTTCCTATCTGGTCCATTTGTGAATGTAGGAAGTTCTGTCATGATATTGAAGGCATAGTCTTTTAGCAACATCTTTTGGTTATCTGTATCTGAGGCAACAGAAACTATTCCTGCAATTACTTTAGCCTCATGTGTAGGGTGTGGTGTATCTCCCATGTAGGTTGCATTTATATTCATATGAATTATCAAGATGTGGTTCACAAGGAAGAATGAATAAATACTTTGGAATCTTGCCCCACCTCCCCACCCCAACTCCCCTTACTGCTTATCTCAAAGGGGTTCTTTGATTGGAGACTGAGACCATGAGTCTGATTATTCTGCCCTCCTTAGAAAGGGGATATTAGACTAGAATTATATCTGTTTGCCTTCCTAAATATTTTAGTTGAAATAATTTTTAGGTTTAAACTGCTCTTCTTTGTTTCTGTCCTTTAGCAGGGAAGGATTACCCCAAGATTTATCTGAAAGTTTGACTGTCTTCCTCACCTGCCCAATGATTAGAGGGGGTAGAAATAGGGAGGAAAGGAAGAAACAGATCCAGAAACAGAGACAAAAAGGGAGAGAGAAAGAAAAGAAGAGAATGGAAGGGGAAGAAAGAGGGGAGAGACAGACTCCCTGCCCTATTGCCAGCTCCACCCATAACCCCCAAGGCATATATTTCCACAAGAAAAAGGTATGGCTACATATGTTGTAGCAAAATGCCACCATGAAGATTCTTTTAAATGTCAGGCGGACACCATCGTGTTGAAGGGCTCACTTATACAGTTCCCCTTTCTTCAACAATGGGGTGCATTTCCTTGAACACTGATCAAACAGGAAAGAAACTTTGTTAAATGTTGACTCCCCCTAAGAAATACTTATAGAGCCTCAGTTTCTAACAGTGGAACTAGTCATAGATGGTCTATACAAATATTGAGTCCATTCATAAACTTACTGGACTCAACACAAATCTTGAAAGAGTTACTTTCACAGCACCCCTTGCATCTGGCCTCTTCTCTCCACTCACACAACCATCACTCCAGCATGGGTTCTCATTGTTACCTGAAATTATCTTCAGATTAGTCTTCTTGTTGATTTCCCTGCATTCAGACTCTACCCTCTCCAATTCATCCTTCACAGAGCCACCAAATTGCTCTTACTAAAGCATCGTTTTGATCATGTCACTCCCCTGCTCAGGAAGCTTCAGTGGTTCTTGATTCTCTTCAATAAAATACAAACCCTCTTTGGCACTTAAAGTCCTTTACATCTGGCTATAAGCTATATTTTCAGATTTTTTCACATTATTCCACTTTCTCCTACCATTCCTATTATGTCCTACTCAATCTAACCTACTTGTTCTGTGCTATATTTAACATACCACCTTCAATCTTGATCTCTTTAGGTGGATAATCCCTAGATGATGTAGTAGATACAACTGCTGAGTCTGTAGACATGAAGACGTGACTTTAAATCTGGACTCAAACACTAGCTGTGTGACCCTTGACAAATCCACTAATTTCTTTCTGCATCTGCTTCTTCAACTATAAAATGAGGGTGATAAAGTACTTACCTCTCAGGCTCATTGTGAGGGAAATATTTGTAAAGTCCTTAGCACAGTCTGGCAAATAGCTTTGTTAAAAAGACTTGCTGTGGGCAGAGCCAACATGGCAGCTGGAAAGCAGGGACTTGCTTAAGCTCCATCCCCACCCCCACCCAAGGTCCCTCCAAACATCTATAAAAATGGGTCTGAACAAATTCAAGAGCTGCAGAACACACAAAATAGCAAAGGGAAGCAGGACTAAAGAACCAGGACAGCCTGGATGGTCGCTGGGAAGGGTCTATCACATGGATCATGGAACGAAGCAGAGCAGAGCCCAGCGTGGGCCCTGCCAGGACCAACCATACCAGGAGTCGGGAAGAGCAGGTGTAGTGCCCTGAATCACTGAGCTGTGGCAGTTACCAGACTTCTCAACCCACAAACGCCAAAGACAACAGAGAAGGTTAGTAACAAAAAGTGGCTTGGACAGAAAGAAAGGAGTTCGCAGTCGACCACCCCCCCACAGGGGTGACAGAGGTGGTGCAGCTCTGGGGCTGCTTCCAGAGCTACAGCTGCAGTTGCTTCCTGCCCCAGGCCCACCTGGTGGGAGGAATTAAGTGGTGGATTAGAGCAGGAGTGCAAAGCCTGCTTTGCCCTGCCTGGATCTGGGCTGCAATCCTGGTTGGTGGTTCTTGGGGGAGAAGGTGTGCTGGTGTGGCAGAGCTTGCTGTGTAGAAGTAGCTCTGAAAATAGCAGCACAGCCCCTCAAGCTTGGGACAAAGTACTCTCTACTCTGAAAGCAGTCATACCCTGACAAAAAGCTCAAAGGTCAAGTAGTTGGCTGGGAACATGAACAGGCAGCAAAAACGAACTCAGACTCAAACTCAGGCTTTGGAATCTTTTTTGGTGCCAAAAAGGACCAAAACATACAGCCAGAAGAAGTCGACAAAGCCAAAGAGACTACATCAAAAGCCTCCAAGAAAAATATGAATTGGTCTCAGGCCATGGAAGAGCTCAAAAAAGGATTTGGAAAAGTAAGTAAGAGAAGTGGAGCAAAAATTGGGAATAGAAATGATGCAAGAAAATCATGAAAAACAAGTCAATGACTTGCTAAAGGAGACCCAAAAATACTGAAGAAAATAACACCTTAAAAATAGACTAACTCAAATGGCAAAAGAGCTCCAAAAAGCCAGTGAGGAGAATGCCTTGAAAGGCAGAATTAGCCAAATGGAAAAGGAGGTCCAAAAGACCACTGAAGAAAATACTACCTTAAAAATTAGATTGGAGCAAGTGGAAGCTAGTGACTTTATGAGAAATCAAGATATTTTAAAACAGAACCAAAGGAATGAAAAAATGGAAGATAATTTAAAATAGCTGATTGGAAAAACCACTAACCTGGAAAACAGATCCAAGAGAGATAATTTAAAAATTATTGGACTAACTGAAAGCCATGATCAAAAAAGAGCCTAGATATCATCTTTCAAGAAATTATCAAGGAAAACT
This sequence comes from Trichosurus vulpecula, assembly GCF_011100635.1. Classification (NCBI taxonomy): domain Eukaryota; kingdom Metazoa; phylum Chordata; class Mammalia; order Diprotodontia; family Phalangeridae; genus Trichosurus; species Trichosurus vulpecula. Next base: position 53,054,534 of record NC_050581.1, on the reverse strand, counting down.
GTCCTGATATTCTAGAGCCACAGGGTAAAATAGAAATTGAAATAATCCACAGATCACCTCCTGAAAAAGATCCCAAAAAGAAAACTCCTAGGAATATTGTCACCAAATTCCATAGCTCCTAGGTCAAGGAGAAAATGCTGCAAGCAGCCAAAAAGAAACAATTCGAGTATTGTGGAAGCACAATCAGGATAACACAAGATCTAGTGGCTTCTATATTAAGGGATCAAAGGGCTTGGAATATGATATTCTGGAGGTCAGTGGAGCCAGGATTAAAACCAAGAATCACCTACCCAGCAAAACTGAGTATCATGCTCCAAGGAAAAATATGGATTTTTAATAAAATAGAGGACTTTCAAGCTTTCTCAGTGAACAGACTAGAGCTGAATAGAAAATTTGACTTTCAAACACAAGAATCAAGAGAAGCATGAAAAGGCAAACAAGAAAGAGAAGTCATAAGGGACTCACTAAAGTTGATCTTTATTGTTTACGTTCCTACATGGAAAGATGATGTGTGGAATTCATGAGACCTTAGTGTTAGGGTAGCTGAAGGGAATATACATATGTATATGTATGAACACACACACACACACACACACACACACACACTCACATATATATATATAGACAACAGAGAGCACAGGGTTAGTTGAATATGAAGGGATGATATCTGAAAAATTAAAATCAAATTAAGGGATGAGAGAGGAATATATTGAGAGAGGGAGAAAGGGAGAGATAGAATGGGGTAAATTATCTTGCATAAAAGTGGCAAGGAAAAGCAGTTCATTGGAAGGAAAGAGGGGGCAGGTGAGGGGGAATGAGTGAATCTTGCTCTCATTGGATTTGACTTGAAGAGGGAATAACATACACACTCAATTGGGTATCTTACCCCACAGGAAAGAAGGAGGTAGGGTATAAAATTGCTGAGGGGGACAATAGAAGGGAGGGCAGATAGGGGGAGGAGGTAATCAAAAGCAAACACTTTTAAAAAGGGACAGGGTCAGGGGAGAAAATTGAATAAAGGGGGACTGGATAGGAGGGAGCAAAATATAGTTAGTCTTTCACAACGTGAGTATTATGGAAGGGTTTTACATAATGATACACATGTGGCCTAAGTTGAATTCCTTGCTTTCTTAGGGAGGGTGGGTGGGGAGGGAAGAAGGGAGAGAATTTGGAACTCAAAGTTTTAAAAGCAGATGTTAAAAAAAGGTGTTTTTTGCATGCAACTGGGAAATGATATACAGGCAATCAAGCATAGAAATCTATCTTGCCCTACAAGAAAGTAAGGGAAAAGGGGATGGGGGCAGTGGGGTGACAGAAGGGAGGGCTGACTGGGGAGTGGGGCAATCAAAATATATGCCATCTTGGAGTGGGGGGAGGGTAGAAATGGGGAGAAAATTTGTAATTCAAATCTTGAGGAAATCAATGCTGAAAACTAAAAAATATTAAATAAATTATAATTTAAAAAATTCTTGCTTCCTTTTTTTCCTTCTTCCCAACCCATGCCCCAGCTTCACTTTATATAGATTTTGTATTTTTATCTGTGTACATGTTGTTCCCTCCCTTTCCTCTCCTTGACGTAATATAAGGTTCTTGGTGTGGGGCAGAGGGACTGTTTTCACTTTTATCTGTGCTAGCATCTAGCACAATGCCCAGCACAAAGTAGATACTCAAGGAATACTTTTTCTGGAATCAATTCTCTGGATCAATAAAAGTTGTTCTCAGGTTTAAAGTAAAAATCCTAGTGAAACAACTAAGCAAAGACCTCTTAAACCTGTGAGATATACTCCTGCTTACCTTAGGAATAAGTTATAACATCATCCAAACAAGACATGACGTATTGGTCAATGCAACCTGCCAACTCTTAATTAATCATATGGGTCATTAGCCAACATGAAGTGCATAGTCAAATATTAATAATGTACTAATGATGTTGTCTGAAAAAAATCTACTAAGCTTCAGTCTTACTTCTAAGAGATTTTGCAGTCATCATAAGGTCAAGATCATATAGTTCCATGCTTCCTAAACTCTAGCTGAAATGTCTGAGATGAGTGGAAGCATGTCTCAGAGGTGATGATCTTCAGCCCTCACTCGTACATCCAGGGCACTTATTTGCCTACCTTCTTGGGAACAACAGCAAAGAGATACTTTTGTCAGTGTCTAGGAAGTCTGAATGAGCCCCTTATTAATATTCCATTGGATGCATTTTCTTATGATCTATGAGTTTTCTTCATTGAGAATGTAAATTCATCCTTAAAGTGGAAAGAGAATGTTATGGTGCCCATGTAAGCCAGCAAGTCTTAGCATACAAAGGTATTCTATTAGAATAACAGACATGCATATATGTGATAATTTAAGAAAGAAAAAAAGAAAGAAAGAGAGGAAGGAAGGAAGGAAGGAAGGAAGGAAGGAAGGAAGGAAGGAAGGAAAGAAAGAAAGAAAGAAAGAAAGAAAGAAAGAAAGAAAGAAAGAAAGAAAGAAAGAAAGAAAGAAAGAAAGAAAGAAAGAAAGAGTATTAATAACTATGGAGACTTGAAAAGTTGTCTCATAGGAGAATATCAAACAATCAGAGTCTGGAAGGAGCTGAGGATTCTATGAGACAGAGGAATGAAGGAGTGCATTCCAGAATTCTTCAACAGTGGAGCAATTGAGATTCTTAGATTTATAGTTAGAGGTTACAAACCTGGTAGACTGGAAAAATGGCAGTGCTGCCAAAAGAAACTGGGAAGTTTGGTACAGGAAAGACTTTTTATTGTGGTGGGGAGGGAAGAAGATATTGAATTCTTATTTGGAAATATTGCATTTGGATGTTTATGGATCATCTAGTTTGAAGTGTCTAAAGGACATTTTATTATATCTAACTGAAGTTAAGGAGAGTCTGGGTTTGAATGTGTCTGTATCTATGTACATACATACATAAATACATACATACATTCATACATATATACATAGATACATACATACATACATTTGCATGTATATATACATACATCTATATCTATATCTATGTCTATAGCTATCTGTCTGTCTGTCTGTTTGTCTGTCTGTCAAGAAAAGCCCACACAGGGTCAAGAAAAGTCAGACACAACTTAAATGACACAACAGCAACTCCCTCAATCACTTTCTATCTCTCTCTCCATATATATGTGTATACACACATATTGATAGAGATAGATAATACATATATATATATATATATATCTTTATTATCTATCTCTTATTGGTGAGTCATGTGAATAAATGTGATAATTAAGCTCTTGGGAATTGATGATTTCGCTGAGAGAGTGTAAAGACAAGGGGAAAATTTCCTGAAACAGAGCTATAGGATTAGGACATATTATAGATGATGAACAAGTAAAGGAGACTGATAGGAGGACAACCCAAGAATGAGTTGTATCATAAGAACTCAGAGAATAGACACACACACACACACACACACACGTGTACATTAAGGGATGAGAGAGGAATATATTGAGAGAGGGAGAAAGGGAGAGATAGAATGGGGTAAATTATCTTGCATAAAAGTGGCAAGGAAAAGCAGTTCATTGGAAGGAAAGAGGGGGCAGGTGAGGGGGAATGAGTGAATCTTGCTCTCATTGGATTTGACTTGAAGAGGGAATAACATACAGAGAGAGAGAGAGAAAGAGAGAGAGAGAGAGAGAGAGAGAGAGAGAGAGAGAGAGAGAGAGAGAGAGGGAGAGAAGGTGGTCAACGATATCAAATGCTGAAGAGAATTTAAGAAAGATGAAGATAGAGGAGGAGGACTTTGATAATCTTTGTTATCTTCGGAGAGGTCTGTTTCAGTTGAGAGATGAGATCAAAAGACAGACTTCTCAGAGCTGAGGAATGAGTGAGAGAAGAAGAAATGGAAGCAATGAGTGAAGACAATTTTTCCTTATGAGTTTGAAAGTGAAAAAGGAGGGAAAATATAGTCTGAAACTTAAGGGAATGAGAGAACCTAGTAAATATGCTGGGGTTTTTTTATTTTTCATTTTGTTTTGTCTTATTTTTAGGATGAAGGAAAATGAATGTGTTTGTAAGAAGTAAGGAAATAACCAGTTGTTAAGGAAAATATTAAGAGTTACAGAGAGAGAAGACATGATTGGTATAAAAATTTGCTTAAAGGAAGAGTATCAAGGGGACATGTGGAGGAAATGCCTGGTCTTGACGAGAAGAAAATCCACTCTATTATTAAAGAGACTAGTGAAAGGGAGGAGAGTATGGGGAATGACATCAAGGAGATTTGAGATGAAGAAGAGGGGAGAAGAGGAAACTCGCAAAAATTACCCTCAATTTCTTTAGTAAAGGAAAAAGTGAAATTCTTAGCTCAGAGTGTGGGGAGAGAAGTAGTGTGGAGGACTTGACTATAACAGAGAAGGTTTGGAATAACTCCTGTATGGCTGAAATGAGTAATAAATTAGGGATGAAGAAAATAATTTCCTTGCTGCAGTTAGGGCTCAGTTAAGGTTGGATAAAAGAAATTTGTAGTATATCTAATCAGCATGATTGTGTGACTTTCTCCAGCTCTTTTCAGTAATATGTGAATAGAATTGGTGGAGGAAAATAGTAGAAGTAATTTAGGGTTGAAGTGTGGCAATGGATGAAAAGAGAGAGCAAGGAGTTCAACAGTAAAGGATAATGTGGAGATGATTTGATTAGTGTTGAAATTGGGAATGGAGAAAGTGACATCAGAAAAGGAATAATGGCCTGAGAAATTCAGATGGGTGAGAGTACTGGACATAACAATGAAAGAAAAGAATAGGTTTAGGATAGGGTGTAATATAAGGAGGGATGGAAGGGTGTTTGGCTATTTTCAGTTACAAGAATGTCAGAGTTTTTCAAGGGAGTAGAATAGATGTGAGTAATGGAGAAATCCAGGATGTAACTATCTCTAGATGAGGCTGAAGTCAAGGGGAGTAATAAATGACGAGACTTAGATTGAAGAATTGGGAAGGGAAGCTGTTTGAAGGAACATCAACATGAATATTGAAGTCCCTTAGTATAAAGGCAGGAATTGAGGGAGAGGGGAAAAAACTAGTGAATCACTTATTGACACTTGAGAAAGGAGGGAAAATACACAAGGACTGGTAGACCTTGGGGTAAACAGTCTTTTAGGGTGAATTTCAAAGGATGAGAGACTGTTGAATAATGTGAGTGATGAAAGCAAAGGAATGGTCTGGAAGTGGCAATGACAATAGAGATAATCACAACTTCCCCTCTAGGACCAGTGCATGTTGGAGGGGTGGGGCTCAGGGAGGAGATAAGGTAAAAGGTAGTATAACCAGTGCTGAAGAGTATAGCCAAAGGTACAATGTCTTCGGTGAGTATTAGTAGATGGATAATGATGAGAAAATATGTTACAAAACAACGGCAAGTCTATTCACCAATAGGAATTCCAAAGAGCACAGTGGCAGATCTGGAATGAGGAATAGGCTAGTTAAGGTTGGTGGTAAGTACAGTGATGCAAGAAGTAGAGGTGTGGGTAGTTGTGGGTGAAACTTTATTCCGAGGTAGCTGGTAACTGATAGAAGATTGCTACATTTAGGAGTAGTAGTGGGCAGCAGATGAATTTTATTTAAGTGTTATTAAATTTCATTTATTATTATTAATTTTTATTAAATTTTTACTTTTTATTATTATTGTTATAAATTATTATTATTAAAAGATCCTGGGTGGGGCAGGGGTTGGTTGCAGCCAGCTACTCTAGACTGGGGGGTTATAGCATAGGATAGGCCTTATTTCAAGGGAGAGGAGATGCCAGATCTAATGGCATGTCCTTGAGAAGGCCTTCTGCACAATTGCCTCACACAGAGTAGGAACTTAATAAATTTTATTGGTTGATTTCTAGATCCATGTTTCTCTGCTACCTGCTTCTCCTGGCTGGGGTGAGTTGTAGGGGAAGAGTCGATAATGTTGTAGTGAGTAGAGTATGTCAGGTCTGGTGGGTCTGAAATGACTAGAGCCATAGAGTGCATGTTAAACACATGAAAACCAGCTTTTATTATTTGATAATTGCTAACTCAAGACCCAGGCTTCCTTCCTGAATCAGTTTGATTTCATTAAGAACTTCCAAGATTATTATACAATTGCAGAGGGAAAAATTAAACTAACAATTGCTGGGGGGAAAGCACGGACATTTAAATTGCAGGACCGGGATGCTAAGCTACAAATGTGAATCTTGTGATAGTAGGATAGAGTATAAAATAATGAGCTAAGTGCTCCCCACTTTATATGTTAATAAAGGTGTGACAACAAGAGAAGTAATTTGGGAAGGAATGTTCTGTGTGACTCCTACACAAAGATTTTAGTCTTGAATCTTCTACCTGGGCCAAATAATCAGGAAAAGTCACAGTGCAGTGGAATATACTGGCTCTGGAGTTAGAGGATGCAGATTCAAATTTTGCCTCTGACATTTGTTATGTGTCGCACATGATACATTGAACAAGCTAAAACACCCTGAATCTGTTTCTTTGTAAAATGAAGGAGTTGGACTAGATGTTTGGGGGCTACTAGGTGTAAAATCTTAAGTTCCTGCCCCAATCTCTTTCTTTTATTTTCAGGAACAAATAAAGGCACACATAAAGGGCATTTACATTTAGTGCTATGGAATGTACAAGGAAAGGAGTATTGGATTTGGAGTCAGAAAATCTGGATTCAAATGGCAGCTCTGCTATTTTCTAACTGTATTTCTTTGGGCCACTACCCTCCCTGGACCACAATAGGCTTGGGTAGAATGAAAGACTGGACTGAAGGTCCCTTCTAGTCCTGTGACTCTATGACCCCTCAGTGCTCTCATCTGAAAATGAAGTTGGATGACATTACCAGCTCAGATTATATGATCTTTGGGTCTTATAATTGCAAAGGGTCTTAAAATTGCTGGTATAATCACCCAGTTCATCTTTTTTATGCTTGATCCTCCAGCTCTAATTTACGGCCTACCTATGCTTACACAACCATGTGGATCTCAGTTTAACCTCTCTGGCTTTATTCGAGGGACTGAAGCCATAGGAGATGATACTGTGTATTTCATCTTAATTTCAGTTTAATTTTTCTGCCACAAAAATACCACCACCCATTACCAGAGCTCACATATATGAATTATAATAATTAAAAATAAACAATAAAAATAGCAATATACCAAATTGCTCATCATTTTTAAGCTAGAAGAGGTGAAAAAAATCTTTCAAAATATTGAGACCTAGAAGAAGAAAGCAGTATCATATGGGGATGGAATATCTATATCTATATTTATATCTATATATACACACACATACATGCATGCAAGCACACACATACATATATATACATATATACATACATATGTGTATGTGTATATATATTCCAACCCCATATGACATATATATATATATATCTTACATACATACCCTATCTCTGTCTCTCTCTCTCTTTCTCTCTCTCTCACTCAACCATACACACACACACACACACACACACACACACACACACACACACACCACATAGTCATGGAGATTTTTTTTTATCTGCCACTCGATTTCTGCTTAGGATACTTTCATGAACTTACAGAAGAGAAACATGGATCTTAATAGTTATATTTAACTGAAAAAATAGGGTTTTTGATGTATCTGTGAAATAATCTGTAGAACATTAAATATGAAAGAAGAGATAGAAATTTTTCAATTGTTCATTTCTATATGAACATCACACTAGATAAGGAGAATGAAATAATGAATCATCATTGTTATAATATAGAAGCTCTGAAACAGCTAAAATTTTAGAATGCGACCAAATCCTCTACATAGTTGACATCCGTAAGAACTCTACCAATAAGAAAATAGGCACATTGATGCACTTTTAATGGAGTTGTGAATTGATATAGCTATTCTGGAAAACAATGTTGAATCATGGCCGAAACATTACTGAATTGTATGCACTCTTTTACCTAGCAATAGCATTGCTAGGTCTATACCCCAAATTTGGACAGCAAAGAAAGAGGAAAAGGACTTGTAAGTATAACATATTTATTGTAACTCTTTTGGTGGTGGCAAAGAACTGGAAACTAAGGAGATGACCACCAATAGGAGAATGATTAAACAAGTTATAGTATATGAATGTAATAGAATACTATTGTCCTAAAAGAAATGATGAAAGGGATAATTTCAGAGAAACCTGGGAAGACATGTATGAACTGAGGCAGAGTAAAGTGAGCATAAGTAGAACAACTTGTATGCTAACAACACTGCTAACAAATTAACTGCTATAAAAAATTGAAAGATTTAAGAGCTCTGATCAACTCAATTACTGGACTAGCCATGGTTTCATAGGACCAATGAGAAAGCATGCTACGTACATAGCTAGGGGGCATAGTTGATAGAGTGATGGACCTGGAGTCAGGAAGACTAATCTTCCTGAGATCAAATCTGACCACAGACACTAGCTATGTGGCCCTGGGCAAGACACTTAACCCTGTATCAGTTTGATTGTCTATAAAATGAGGTGGAAAATGAAATGGCAGACCATCTAGTATCTCTGCCAAAAAACCTCAAATGGCCTTCTCCCTTTTCTCTTGGTCCGGACAGCGACAGCATGGGTAAGTGCTGTGGTCTTCATACTGCTAGAAAACTCTGAAGCCACAGGAGAGACCAAAAGTGGCATGATAAACAATGCAAGAAAGCTCATTTGGGCACTACCTTGAAGGCCAACCCATTTGGAGGAGCATCTCATGCAAAAGAGATTGTCTTGGAAAAAGTTGGCATGGAAGCCAAGCCACCCAGTTCTGCCACCAGGAAGTGTGTTAGAGTCCAGCTGATTAACAATGGCAAAAAAATATCACTGCCTTTGTTCCCAATGATGTCTGCTTGAACTTTATTGAGGAAAACAATGAATTTTTGGTTGCTGGATTTGGTCAAAAAGGTCATGCTGTTGGTGATATTCCTGGAGTCCAACTCAAGGTTGTAAAAGATGCAAATATTTCTCTTCTGGCCTTATACAAAGGTAAGAAGGAAAGACCAAGATCATAAAAATTATGTGATGTATTTGTCATAGTAAAAAATTTTCATGGAAAAACCCCTCAAATGTGGCCATGAAGAGTTAGAAATGATTGAAAAATGACTGACAGTCATTTGGTTGACACTTCCTGGCAGAAAGGTGGTGGACTTAGGGTATAGAATAAGTCATATTCTGTTCGCATGGCCAGTGTGTAATTTGTGTTTTGGCTATGTATATTTGTTATAATGGTGTTGCTTTTCTTTCCTTTTCTTTTTTCCCCCTCTCTTTTCAATGGAGAAAATAGGATTGATAAAAGAGATTTTGTTCATTGAAAAAAATTGAATTAAAATTTTAAAATCTCAACCAATGACATACCAAGAAAGAAATGCCAACCAAATAATTGAGTCTTGTGGATTTATTTGTGGAAATGGAGGGGTTTATGATGACAATTCAGCACTAGGTCATCATAACCAAAAATGACAGAAGAATAATACTTAAGCAGCCCCAAAGTATTGATCAATATGTATTACACAAGAAAATAACAGGAACTATGCAGTACAATACTACAGTTTGCCAAAAAAATGACATCTAGTACCTACATAATAACTTAAGACTGGCTGGCTGGGAATATGCCTTAGAAACTCACCTTCTTTTAAAATAATAGATAACAAATTCCTGTTCTACAAACATAGAGCTCAAAATATCCTTGAGAATTCAACAAATTAACTACAGAAACCAAACATCCTGTACCTAACCTCGATCCATAAAGATTTAAAAACTTTTTAAAAATAGATTCTTCCATACCAAATACATATAATCTCTAAGGCACATGAGATCAAAAGCTTTCAAAATATACAAACCTACCAAAAGAAATCAAAATCATTTGGGAACAGGATGAGGTATACAACACCTCCACCATCCTTTCTGCAACCAGTTATACCAAGATATTTTTGGTAAACCAACAGAAGAGGAACTTTAGTCCTTTTAAAAAAAATATTTTATTTTTAATTTATGAAGTAAAACAAGCATTTCCATAATAGTATAAAAAGATGATAGAGCATGAAACTACAATTCTATTATGTACAACTCACTATTCCTTTTGAATATACAATAAAGTAATCATGTAAATTTCTTGTTTTCTCTTTTTTCCCTCCACCTTGCCCTAGAGATGGCTACCATTAGACACAAACACATACACATATGTATATATAAAATGTATGTATACATACATAAATATGTGTGTGTATAAACAACACACACATATACACATATACACACATATATAAAATCATTCTATACATTTATCTGTTCTTTCTCTGCATGCAGATAGTATCTTCCCCCATATGTGCTATGTGTTTAATTTAGGTATTTATAAGTCAAAATGACTCATTTACTCCAAGTTGTTATTAAAAAAATATTGCTGTTACTTTGTGTAATATTCTCTTGGTTCTGCTCATCTCACTCTTCATTGTTTCCTGCAATTTTGTCCATATTTTTCTAAGATTATCAAGCTCATTGTTTCTTACAGCACAATAGTATTCCATCACAGTCATCCCCAACGTGTTCATCCATTCCCCAAATGACAGGCATTCCTGCAATTTCTAGTTCTTTGCCAGCACAAAGAGAACTGCTATAAATGTTTTAGAACATACAGGTTCTTTTTTCTTTTTTCCTAATCATCTTGAAAAATAGACCTAGCAATAATATTGCTGGATCAAAGAGTATATGCAATTTAATAACTCTGGGAATAATTTCAGATTACTCTCCAAAATGGTTGGATCAGTTCACAATACTACCAACAATGAATTAGTGTCCTAATTTTTCCACATCCCCTCCAACATTTGTCACTTTCCCATTCAATCATTTTAGCCAATCTGATAAGTATAAAATGCTACGTCAAGGTTGTTTTAGTTTGCATTTTTCTAATCAATAATGATTTGGAGAATTCTATATGACTAGAAAATTATTTTGATTTCACTGGAAAACTTCATGTTCATATCTTTTGACCCATTATCAATCAAGGAATGACTCATATTCTTATAAATTTTATAAAATTCTCTATATATTTGAGATACAAGACCTTTATCTAAGAAACTAAGAAATAAATTCCCCCCTGCCCATTTTCTGCTTTCTTTCTGATCTTGACTGCATTTTGTTTTATTTGTAAAAAACAAAGAAAAAAGCCTTTAATTTAATCTTATCAAAATTTTCCATTTTATACCACATTGTGCTCTCTATCTCTTGTTTGTTCATAAATTGTTCACTTATCCATGAGCCTGATAAATAACATGTTTCATGTTCTTCAGATTTTCTTGTAATATCTCTCCTTCTATCTAGGTTATGTATTAATTTGACCCTATCTTTGTAAATGGTGTAAGATATTGCCCTATGCCCAATTTCCACCATACTGCTTTCTAGTTTTTACAACAATTTTTTGCCAAATAATGAATTCTTATCCCAAAATCTCAAGTCTTTACACTTCATGCTTTTACAGTTTTGATAATTACTGTCTTATAATAAAATTTAAGATCTTGCACTGCTCAGCCTCTTCCTTTACATTTTTTTCTCCTAATTCTCTTTGATATTCTTGACCTTTTGTTCTTCCAAATGAATTGCTTTTTTTTAATCCAGCAAAATAATTTTTGATAATTTAATTGGGATGGCACTGAATGTATAAATTAGTTTAGGTAAAGTTGTCATTTTTATTATATTGGCCCTGCCTGCCCATGAACAATTAATATTTCTCCAATTATTTATATCTGATCTTATTTATATAGTTCCTGGGTTGTTTTAGCAGATGTACTGCCAGGTATTTTATACTGTCTAGAGTTATCATGTAATGATCGTATATCTTACTTTACCTTACACAGATCTTACCTTATAGTGCTCTTGCATCCTATGACTTCCAATTTAGTCCCCCAAATAGTTATTTCATCTACTGTAGGGAAATCTTGTAGAACTTTAAATAATAATAGTAAGATAAGATCTTATCTTGGGACCATTTCTGTCTTCATACCATTGGAGTAGACAAGAAGCATGAGCTGCTATTAATAATTTTTTAAAAATATGACAATAAGATAATAAACATGTAAATAATATTTTAAGGTTTGCAAAGTTCTTTGAACCCAGTTCTTTATGTGTTTTTTATTATTTTAATTTCTAGAAAGTCTCTTTAAAGGCACAAAAATCTCATTGGGCATTGAATGCTGCTTTTGTTTTAGTAAATATTATTCAAGTGGCACCACCATAAGGTCCTTATTCTAATAATGATAATTTGTCCTCATATAGCAGTTCATCAATAATGGCCTCTTCAAGTTCTTCAAAGTCTGTGTAAGTGAACACATAAAATCCAATCAAAGCAGCAGCAATCATTAGGGAAAGGCAATTGGAGTTTAGAGATGATTTTCTTTCCTTTTAAAAATATTTTTATTTTCAGTTCCAAATTCTCTTCTTCCTTCCACTCCCTCCCCCACCCTACCCCTGTTCAGAAAGCAAGAAATGTGATATTACTTGTACATATGAAGTCATCTAAAACATAGTTCCATGGTAACCATATTCTAGGAAAAAGAAAAAAAAACAAGAAAAATAAAGGGAAAAAATATGCTTCACTGTGTCCTCCAAGTCCATCAGTTCTCCATCTGGAGGTGGATAGCATTTCTCATCATGAGTCCTTTGGAACTCTGGCAGAGCATTGTATTGATCAGTTACTAAGCTTTTAACACTGATTATCTGCAACATGGCTGCTACTTGTTGTCTTGATTCAACTCACTTCACTAAGCATCAGATCCTACAAGTCTTCCCAGGTTTTTCTGAATTCATCCATTTTTTTGGAGAGGAGGAAAGCAGGGCAATTGGAGTTAAATGACTTGCCCAAGGTCACACAGCTAGTAGGTGTGTCAAGTGTCTGAGGCCAGATTTGAACTCGGGTCTTCCTGACTCTAGGGCCAGTGCTCTACTCACTGTACCACCTAGCTGCCTCCATTATTTATTATACCACAATAGTATTCATCCCATTTATAAACCATAACTTGTTCAGATGCTCCCCAGTTAATGGGTATCCTCTGTTTACAATTTTTTGCCACCACGAAAAGAGCTACTATAAATATTTTTGTACAAAAGGGTCCTTTTCCTTTTTCCCTTGTTCAGAGACAATTTTCAACAGGCAACCACCGTAGAACGGGAAAGAATGCTATGACAAATATATTTTCTTTTTTTCTTTTCCTTAGGTGAGTGGTACTGAAATGTAATGAAGCAATATAAAATCTTAGATTTAGAAAGGACTTCAGAGCTCATACCCATAAAACCAAAAGAAATCCTAGAAGCCATCTTGTTCACCTTCCTGATTTCACAATAAGGAAACTGAGGTAGCATCATATGGTATGACTTGGAGTCAGGAAGATTCAGGTTTAAATCCTACCTCAGATACTTACCAGCTATTTGACCCTGGGCATGTCACTTAAACACTACATCTCAGATTCCTTATCTGTAAAATGGGGATGATAGCAATAGTCCCTACCTAACTGGGATAATATAATATATACAAGGTGCTTTGTAAATCTAATCTAATCTAATCATTTTGAGCTGTTATTATACTTATATTGCTTCTCACAAATGGAAAGTAGCAGAGACAGGTCTTGAACCCAGGTTCTCTGACTTCAAATGCATTGCTTTTTCCATTGTATATTGCTCCCTCTCAATGGTCTGTCTCTTGGGTTATCTGACTCCAACCCAAACTGGAGCAGCAATCCCCCTACAATGTCCCTGACAAGTAGCTTTCTCTTGAAGACTTCTGGTAAGAGGGACTTGTTGTCTCCTGAGGCAGTCCTTTCCATGCCTAGACAGTTCTATGAAGTTTTCCTCCTATCCAGTCAATATTTGCCTACAACTCTCACCCATTGGTTCTAGTTTTGAATTCTGTGGCCAAGTGAAATAAGTGCCATCCTTCTTCCACATTACAATGCAAATATCTGAAGACAATTGTGTCCTCCCTAAGTCTTCTAGAGGTAAACCATACTCAGTTCCTTCACCTAAAACTCATGGAATACAGCTTTGAGTTACTTTACTCATACTAATTTGTCCTCCATTTGATTATTGTCATCTGCCAATGTCCTTCCTAAACCGCAGCACTATAACTGAGCACAGTGCCAGTTATGTGGGCTTACCAGAGTAGAGTACAGCAAAGCAAAGTGAAACCATCAATTCCCTTCCTCTGGGCATTATGGTTTTATGGTTTCTTTTGACTGCTATGTAATGCCATTTAATTATATTGACTTTTTGTTATTATTGCTCAGTCTTTTCAGTCATGTCCTACTCTTTTTTGGCCCTATTTGGGATTTTCTTAGCAAAGACACTGGAGTGGTTTGCTACTTCTATCTTCACCATGTTGAGTTTATAGGCGACTAAACCCCCAACTATTTTTCACAACAGTTGTTGTCTAGACAAATTTTCCCCTATCCTGTACCATTACAACTGCTATTTTTCTACCAAACTATAGGAACTAACATTTAAAGCTACTAAATTTTATTTTACTGGAGACATCCTGTCATTCTACCCTGATAAGGTGCCTTCAGATCCCAAGTTAGGTAACCCTCCCAGAGATGTTTTCTCACTTCATCATCCACAAACTGACAAAAACACCATCATCGCCTTCAACCAGGTAAATGATCAAAATGTTCACCCAGACAGAATCAAAGACAGAACTCCTCCCTCTGGGTTGACAATGATCCATTAGTCACTACTCTTAGAGTCTGGTTTTTCAATTTTGAATTTTCACTTTTGAATTCAGTTTTTGAATGCATCTAATTCTATTACCACTGAGCCCATATCTCTCCAATATGTACAAAAATGATATTGTAAGAAACTTTGTTCAAATGCTTTACTGAATTTCAGATGTTTATTTCATGGCATGCCTCCGATCTACTAATCTGGTATATACAAGCACAAGCATTCAAAAAACCTTTGATTACTGACATCAAAAGGAACTTGGGGTATCAGAAGTTCTTTCACCAAGGTAGGCCTTGTAACATCTCTACCTTAACTGAGAAATTATAGGAATTTGCCAGATCCAAATAGGAGTGAATCAAATTTTCCATAGTCAGACAGCTAGCAGCCCTGTCCAATAAGGCAATGAAATTAGTCTAGAAGGAGTTGTTCTTCATTCAATCTTTAATAACCATCTACTGTGTACTAGATACTATGCTAGGTTCTGGGTATACAAACATACAAAAAATGGAACAAAATCTTCTTTTAAGGAGCTTACTTCTATAGAAGAAACCACATGTCTATCTATCTATCTATCATCTATCTATCTGTCTAGGTATCATGATAATAATAATAATAATAATAATAATAATAATAATAATTGAATTTACATAGCACTAAATTTGCAAAGTGAGTCATATATGTAATTTTATCTAGAATAGACATATGCAGAATAAATGCAAAATACAAGCTTGTTAAGAAGAGAGGACACAGCAGTTGGATGGATTAAAAAAGGCTACAAGGTGGTAGATGTATTGCTTCTTGAAGGACTCATGGTGTTCTCTAAGCTGGAGGGCAGAAGGAAATATATTGCAAGCACAGGGGATGGTCAGAGTAGCAGCATAATTGAAGAATGCATGCTGACTTGTAGTATACCGCTTTCCTTTTCTAAACACTCACAGACTAATAACTCATTCTAGTATTTTTCTAGGAATCAAAGTCAAGTTCAGTAGCCTGTAGTTTGAAGGATATACATTTTCCACTTAAAAATGGGGACATTTGTCCATCCCCAGGTCTATTGCTTCTTACTCTCCACCATTTTTCTACCAATCATCACCCTGGAAAGTTCTTTCATTGTCTTTGATTTATATTTTGTCAGGGTCAAGTGACTTAAATCTCAGTGAAGTGATCTCTGATTATCTCCTCTCTTACCTTTATTTTATTTCTCTTAACCATTTTTGTGCTATGCTTCTAGGAATGAAGATCATTCTTCTTCATCTTCAGAAGTGAATAAAAACTGAGCAGTTATGCTTTCCCCTGTTATCTGTCATTATTCCACTGATACTATGCATCATTCCTAACCCTTCCATGATCAACCTTTGCCTTCAAGATAGCTTTAAAACAAAACAAAACTTTTTCTGGTGTCATAGAATCAGTTGTAAGGAGCCTTAGATTTTATCTAGCATAATCCTTTCAGTTTTACAACTGAGGAAACCAAGACCCAGAGAAGTTGTCACTTGCCTATGGTTACACAGGTAATAAATTAGAGATGCAGGATAGAGGGGCAGCTAGGTGGTGAAGTGAGTAGAGCACCAGCCCTGGAGTCAGGAGGACCTGAGTTCAAATCCGGCCTCAGATACTTGACACACTTACCAGCTGTATGACCTTGGGCAAGTCACTTAACCCCAATTGCCCTGCCTTCCCCCCTCAAAAAAAATGAAGAGATGCAGGATAGGAATCCAGGATCATTTCCTCCAAATCCTGACTGTATTCCACTGTACCACGTTGCCTCCAGCATTCCTTATAGCTCTCACCATGTTTTGGCCATACCTGATTAGAGGTCATCCAACTTCAGCTTGAAGACCTCTGGTGAGGGTCAATCCATCTCTTACCAAGAAGCTCTTTCCATTTATGGACAACACTAATTGTTACACAGGTTTTCCTTAAATTAACCCTAAATTTAAGATAAACTTTGAATAATTTGAAGACAACTATGATGGCAATTATTCCTGAATCTTCTTTTTTCTGGGCCAAACATCCTCAGTTCCTTCAATTAATCTTCCCTCTGAATAGATTAAAGTCCACTCCACATTCTGGGGACTTTCCAGCTTATAATTGTCCTTAAACTTTGTTTCCCATCACTGAACTGTAACAAGAAAGTTGTTTCATAGCATCATGCATGTCTACACCTGGATATGCCAGTTAGGGGTGATAGATATCAAACAGCCATCTTATTTCACAGAATAAAGTAAACATTGAGACCAATCATAGACCAGATCAAGCTAAGCAAATAAGGTAGAGAGAAGTGAAACAGAGATGCATTTACCCTTTCTGATCACCATTTTTGCATGCTTTTGCCATTTACCTCTAAGGAAAAAGCTCTGTCAGTCATCAGGATCTGGGCCACTCTTCATACCAGCCATAAGCCAGTCTCTTATAGTTTTGGGTTTCATTCCAAAGATATTCATTTCATCAGTCTGCAGTATGATGTTGGTATGCTTTGGTCTAACACAAACACTGAGTAGCTCAACATATTTAGTGCTAAACATGGAAGGTTAAAGTTTTCATGCCAAGAAATCCCTCCTGCTTCTCCCAGGGTTACCCTCTTAACAATCCATGGTCTGTTAGCAATTATTCTTTAGAAGGCAAAAAAGTATCTAATTACCTTTACAGTAAAGCATTCACTTGGGAAGTCTAAAGATCAAAGTTCATGTCCCATCACTTCCTTTTAAATTAAGCTATTAATGGGAGAGTATATCTGGTATTTGTGATATAATCTTCTTCTGGGTTGAAGAGTTCTATAGCAAGTAGGCTTCCTGGGACACTATTCTTCCATAAAGTATAATGTTCCTTTTCTCTGCAGATCTTTTAAAATAGAATAAACACTAAGTTCCAATAAGGACATGGATCTAGCCTCATTCTTCATATTTTCTCACATCTCCAAGTAAAGACTGAATATATAATAAGTGCTCAATTAAGATTAACCAAGGAGGCTAAGTGGCAGAGTGGATAGAGCACTGATTCTGGAATGAGAAAGACCATAATTCACATCCAGCCACAGACACTTGACCCTGGAAGAGTCACTTAATTTGTCTGCCTGTTTTTTCATCTCTAAGATGGGGATAATCACGACACCTTCTTTCCAGAACTGTTGTGAGGATGAGATCATAGTTTGATCTCATTACACTTTCATTATTTGCAGACTTACAACACTACATAAATGTTGGCTATTGTTATTTATTGAATGAATTGTCATCATCCTGGGACAAATAAGGGTAGGTAACCCCAGGAGGGAAAGGAACGGGCTAGATGACACTTTTAAGTATCCTCCAGTTCTGAGCATTCTGTGTTACAGCCAGAATTACTAGTACCTAGCACTGATGGGGACAACTCATAGATATGGAATGGTTTCTATAAACTACTTTTTCATTTAAAAGTTTAGATTTTGACAAATTTTCCAATGCTATCTTTATCTCGTCTCTTCCTGTTTTATGTACTTTCTTTGAGGACTTAAGAAAAGCCCTTTAAAGTTCTTTCCCTCCAACTCCAGTGCCTCTCCAAAGCTAGATGTAGTGACAAACATTCACATTATTATATTGGAAAGCAGCAATTCAGAACCTTAGTTCAAGGCTACCCAAGGCATTCATTTTCCAAGTGTGCTTGATGGTTTGGCCTCAAACATTGTTGTTTTCTCTCTGTGCTTTATGATGCTTATTTATAAAACAAAAACAAAACAGAAGTGGAAATATTTAGTGTGAAATACAAATGCATTGTGGACTGGGGAAATTCAGACAAAGAATGTGCCTCACACAAAGGAGAAACTGCCTAGGAATTAGTCCTATCAGACTGTGAAAGGCTTTGCCCTCAGAAGGTGGGAGCTTGTCTATCTCTACAGGTCTTCAGAAAACTTTGGTTGACTGAGTAAATAAAATGTACATTTATTAAGCATGCACAAAGTACAAGGTATTGCGCTGGGTGCTGCAGGTATAAAGATAAAAATAAAGTAGTCCTTGCCTACAAAGAGTTTATATTCTTGGAGGAGGAAGGGAGACTGGAATACCATATACAGAGAAATAAGAACAATAAAAGCAAACAAGGGAAGAAGAGGGTACTAACAATTAAGTGGAGCAGGGAATGCAGAGAAAGAGATGAAAGCTGACCTGGGCCTTGAAGAAATGAGAGGATTCTGAGAGATAGAGATGATGAGAGAAACAACTTGGACACCAATCCATGGCAATTCCACTCCAACTTTATTGTACCATCACCCCTCACTCCTCATCCCACTGGAAACTTAGATTCTGCTCCAGCAGTTATCTTGGGTTTGCCTTATCCTGTCCAGAATCAATTATCCACTTCAGTCCCTATCTACCTCAGTCCTTTATAACTCCCCTTTACATATTGACTTCCCCCACTAAAATGCAACCTAAAGGACAGGTCCATGCTTACTTGTATATTCTTGTATTAGGATAGTATCTGGCATAAAATAAGCCTTAATAGGAGTGTTTCCTGTTCTCTCTCTCTCTCTCTCTCTCTCTCTCTCTCTTTCTCTCTCTCTTAACCCATCGTTTCATCCCTATCATTCCTGAATTTGCAGAATGGGGCAGGTTATAGAAATTTATAATTTCTTTTTAAATGCCTTAAAGAGGCATACTTGATAGAATCATGGACTTATATTAAAAAAAAAACCTGTGATTGAATCCTGCTTCAGACCCTTATGAAGTTGTGTAATCCTGGGACACTCATTTAATCTCTCTTAGCTTCAGTTTCATCATCTGTGAAGTATGGATAACAATAGCACTGACCTCCCAGGGTGGTTATGAGGATCAGATGAGATAACATATGTAAATGATGATGATGATGATAGTGGTGGTGGTGGGGGTGATGGTGGTGATGATGACAATATAGGTGGGAGATGGAGTAGCCAGGGGAAACAGCTGATATTCCAGTTTGAACTACAATGGCGGAATGCATACTTTGTCTAAAGAAGTAGGATGGTATCAGGTTAGAACAGTCAATAAGTACAAGATTGTGACAGGTTTATTGACAGGTTGCCTAGTTGGACTTTTAATGTTAGGCGCAATAGGAAACCTATTGGGAATAGGGAAAAACTAAAGGTTTTCGAAAAGGAATGATTAAAAATTGGCTGCCTTCTCTTCCTTAGAAGGTGGTTTGGTCAGCAGCATGGAGATGGAGTAAAGAAGGGAGAAATTAAAAGCATGAAGACCAATTAGTAGGCTATTATAGAAGTATGGATAAGAGTTATGAAAACCTAAATAATAGTGGAGGCTCTATGAATGGAGAGAAATGCATGGATGCAAGAGATATGGAGGGATAATTGAGACTTGACTTGAGACTTGAGACTTAAGACTGCTTGGCTATGAAGAGTGAAGAAGAGGGAATAGTCAAGGATGACTCAGCATCCAAATCTCAGTCACTGGGAGTGAGTGGGTAGTGAGGAAGTAAAAGCAAACACGATTCTTTTCTTAAAATTAAATTTCACTTTTTTTAAATTAACACAAATCCATTTTCTCTTTCCCTTACTTCATTAGAGAAAAAGAAAAAAAAAGAAAGAACAGAATCTTCATGACAAATATGTATACATCCAATGAGGAAATTTATTCTGAAGATTTTTTTTTCTAGGGATTTGGCATTAGAGGGGAGAAAGTAGGGGAAAGAAAATAGAGGGAAGAAGAACATGACAATAGTTAGAAGTGTTGGCATGATCAAGTAAAACTTTTTAAGGATGAAAATAGATTTTGGAGTAGTGAGATAGATATGGAAGTAGAGGAAAGCATGATCAAAGGTGGGAATTTCAGGATTTATAATCATGGAACTAGAATTGTTAAGAGTAATGGTGAGATCTAAGATATGATTATTTTGATGGATAACAGGCAAAGAGTAAAGATATATAGGTCATAGATATTGACAATGATCAGGTACTGAGATAACAGATTTTTTCATGTTGGAAATGTGGTAAGGGGTATTCTTGTCCATGACTAGATGACCTCTGAGGTCATCTTGCTACTCTAAGTTTCTGTACTTTGAGAGGAAAGCTTAGTGGCAAGGAAACCAATCAGGAAGCTATTGTAATAGTCCAAGCAAGTTTGTTGTTATTGTTGTCTTTGTTGTTGTTGTGTAGTCATTTATAGTTGTGTCCAACTCTTCGTGACCCCTTTTGGGGGTTTTCTTGGCAAAAATATTGGATTGCTTTACTATTTCCTTCTCCAGCTTATTTTACAGATGAGGAAACTGAGGCAAATGGAGTTAAGTGACTCATCCAGGGTCACACAGCTAGTAAATGTCTGAGGCAAGATTTAAACTCAGGAAGATGAGTCCCTCTGTGACTCCATTTGGGTAGTGAAGGATGGTGACATTGACAATGCAAAAGAGAAGATAGATTGGGAAGATATTATGAAGGTAGAGTTGAGGAAATTTATCAAGTGGTTGAAGAAGAGAGAGAGAAGGAGGAAACAAAGAAGACTTCAAGATTTTGAGCTTAGTTGATTGAAAAAATGGTTGCATAATTAACTAAAATAGGAAAATCAGGAAGACAAGCAGATTTAGGGGTAGCATATAATGATTTTAGTTACAGTCTGATGCAACACTCATTGGAGGCATACACACATATATGCCCACTTGAATACAAATACATATGTATATATGCATATATGTATATGCACATAGAGTATATATGTATATATAGTCTATGTATATATGTAAATATGTGTATGTGTATCTATATATACACATATTGTATACACACATGGAATATATATGTATATATTCAATGTATATGTACATGTGTATGTCTATCTATATATACACATATATAGTGTATTTGTATATATACACATACCACGGATTCTGATCAAGAAACTCAGTATTTATTCCATGAAAGTTGACACTGGACTTCTGATGGGGAAATCTGGGTGATTATAAGATAGTGGTGCTAAGACCAGAAACAGAAATATGTAAAAGTGAGTTGGGTTTGGGATCGGGGGAGGAAGAATAAAGATACTATATGTGATATGATTTGAGATTCATGATGAAAGGCCACCTTCCTACACAATATTTTGTCTTTAGGTCCACCGCTGATGGCTGAAATTTAACCATTACAAAGAAATTGATTCCTCTGGGTGCTTTCCTCTGTTGAAATTCGGATACTGCTGGGAAGTACACTCAACTGATGTTTACTTATTGAACTGAGTTGTATCTATGGAAGTGAATTCTCCCTCTTTGGAGTTCTCGTAAAGTCTTTGTTTTCTCTCATATGTACTCATTGTGTTCTAATTTTTATTATAATCATTTTATACCTCATCTCTCTGATTGAAATACAACTTTCTTGGGGATCATTTCATATTCACCTTGATGTGATAGGAAGGGCAACAGGCTAGGGGTCAGGTAACTTAGAGTCCTAATTTTGCCATTTACTTACTGTATGACTTTGGATAAGTTAATTAATCAATCTTAGCCTCAGTTTTTTTAAATCAGTATTATGGCAATAATACTTCCACTATTGACTTCTTGGGAGCCAGTAAAGTAAATAGCTATAAAGTGCTTTGTAAACCCTATAAATTTCAGCTCTTAGAATATGTTCATCCTCATTATCTCTGCATCCTCTAGACCTAGCATAGTACTTTTTACAGTAGATTGTATTTAATAAATGTTTATTGAATCGAATTAGTCATTAGCACTTTAGCTTGAATTAGTTTCTCACATTTTTACTAGCTTATTAATTAGTAGTAAGCAACTCTGAGAAAATAAGGAACAGGTAAATGATAATGTAGGAGAGAAAAATACAGGACCATTGCCTCAAGAGGGGCAGACAGAAGTCACATTTTGTCTGCTTCTCAGTTTTAACTTTGTTAATTATGTCCTTCTAGATGGAATACTATAGGAGGTTATCTGTATCCTAAGGACTGTACAGTATTCAGATGCAAACTATTCTCATGCTTGCTCAGAAGAATCTTGCTTAGTTAAAAATATAATTGCTGATCTGTGAGTTTTCTTGAGTGCTTTGCACAGGTTATCTGAAATGGCTCCTTCTCCCACGATAGACATCTAAGTCCCATTGGTGTTAATGGGAGAGACACATATTACTGAAGATGGTACATACCCCCACATGGGGTTTAATAGTTGGTTAATGTTGTTGGGCCTCTTCTATTATTTTTATTAGTCTGTTTTATTGGCCCCTCTGGAGCACTAGTCTAAATGTAAGAAATAGCCCTGTCAGAGGGTTCCAGTGGGGACCGTTTCAGTTTTATGATAACTTTTCCTTCTGTTGAATAACCTTGTGAACAAGGGTCGATTATCAACTTCCTGTAATGCTGCTCCTCCTGGCAAGCTAGAACCAGCTAACCTCGAGGGGGGTAGATTTGATGGTGGTGCCTTAGAACAACTGGTTCATTCACATACAAAAGCATTCTTTATTCCCTACTAAAAAAAAGTATTTACATATTAGAGTTGCTGATGCCAAATCTTTCTTTGTCTCCTTTCTCTGGTCTATCTCTCACTCTATTTTCTCTGCCTCTGTATCTCCATCTCTGTCTCTTTTCTCACTTTTCTGCCACTTTCTCCCACTCTCTATGTCACTTTGTACAAGTCATTTACCATCTCTAGGTCTCATTCCCTCATCTGTAAAATGATGGGGTTGGATTAAAGTACCTTTAAGATTCTTTCTAGTTATAAATTTATAACTACATTCCTAAAATCTTCCCTTTCTTATGCTCTCTCGTACACACATATTCACTCTGCTCTCACTTAATAAACACTAAAATATTTACAAGGTGCTCACCTCCTCTGGGATATTACTGATCCTCCCTTCTTTGAACCTGGAGGAGTCTCATTATTTCATATAACTCAGGCATAAACATTTGTTAGACATTCAACATTCATTATTGTGCTTTATTAGTTGTTTTGCACATCCTTTATTCATTTGACTGTCGGTTCTTTGATAGGAAGAATTCTATTTTATACTTTAGTATGTCTTAAAATGCAGCAGCAAGGTGGCAAAGTAGATGGAGTATGGGGTCTCAAGTCAGGAAGACTTATATTCCTAAATTCAAATCTGGCCTCAGATACTTACTATGTAATCCTGGGCAAATCACTTAACACTGTTTGCCTCAGTTTCCTCATCTGTAAAAAGAGCTGGAAAAGGAAATGCAAACCACTCCAGTATCTTTGCCAAGAAATCCCAAATGGGGTCACAAAGAGTTGGACATACTGAAAAACAACAGTGAGAAACATGGTTTTTGGGATCACTGGATTTCCTTGGCAGGGCCAAAGCCCTGAGGAAGAACCAAGTGATGGGGATCACAGGACCTCCCTAGGTAGGGTCAGGCCCTGAGGAAGAACCACGTGATAACCCCTAGGGAAGGCTATGCAGACCACAAGACTCCCAGAGGAAGACCAAGTGGTAGCCCCCTTCATCTGTGGGGATCATGGGGCTTCCTAGGGGTTAGACCCTGAAGAAGACACAAGTGATGGCCCCTTAGAAAGGTTGTGGGGATCACAGGACTTCCTAGTGTTGGACCCTGAGAAAGACCCGAGTGATAACCCTAAGAGAGGCTGTGCAGACCACAGGACACCCAGAGGAAGACCAAGGGGTAGCCCCCCTTTATCTTTGGGGATCACAGGGCTTCCTAGGGGTTAGACCCTAAGGAAGACCCAGGCAATGGCCCCTTAGAATGGCAGTAATATCACAAGGCTCCTGAGACAGAGCCAGAAGACTCAAGCGATGGCCCCTTAAATCATTAAGGCAGAATTCACGACTTCAAAGATAACCATGAATATGCCTAAATGGTCCAGAATCACAGGATATAAGGAATTCTCTAAGTAGAAGGCAGAGGAATTAAAGCATTTATTGAAACTCAAAAGTAGCAGACCCACGGACCAGTGTCCCCAATTCAACATCCTGGCAAGAATCTTCCAAAACCAGTATGCCCATCTCACAATAGTGACCAGGAGGCCACAGAAAAATATTATGGCATCAAGCCAAGCCATACTGATTCTTCCCACCCCCCAGTGTCAGGGCCCTCCAGCAAGAAGACCACCTACTGCTCAGCACTCTCCCGTCTCCACGAGAGTCAGTCCTGCTTTTTGTAGCATCTGCCGTCATCGCTGACACTTCCACCACAATCTCCAAGCTGTGTTCCAGCTAGCTGACTGCTTCCTCTCTCCTTCAGCTCTTAACTGCTCTGGTCAACTGCCTCACCAACTGCCTCTCCAACTGCCTCCTAGCTCTGCTCCAGTTGTTCAACAAGCTCCTCCCACCACAGGCTTCATGTCATCATGTGGACCACAATTCAGCTACCTACCATTGGCTCCAGTTCTAGCCACTCCACCCAGGACCCTGAGAGCCCTGCCCCCAAAGCCCACTCAAATGGGTGGGGAAGATATTCCCATTCACTGATTGCCTTTACACTCCTTAAGAAGGCTGTGCAGACCACAGGGTTCCCTAGGGAAATCCCAAGTGGTAGCCCCCTTAACACCACAGTGGGGATCATAGGACTCCCCAAGGCAGGGTTGGGAAGTTAGCCCAAGATGTGCTTCTGCAGCTCATTGCTTTTCTGGTAGCATAACCTTAGGAAGATCCATGTGATTTGACCATTCTCACCCAAAGAACTCAGGACCAGAGTGAGCAGAGAAAGGCATTTATTACACTCCTCGAGAGAACAGGTGCAGTACTCACTAAGAACACCCACACTGATACAGAAGCAGGAGTAAGGGTTACCATCTCCTCCACTCCTGTTTGAGTTGTGGTTAGTTTATATTCTTCACTTTTTTACGTAGTTTTCTTAAGTTATACAGTTTATATAGATAGGATAAGTGAAGTTAATTAGTTCTATCTTCCCTGGCTGAGTTAGGATTAGTCTACATTCTTTACTACTCTACCTTCCCTCTTTAACGTATGTAAATCATGTAGATTAGTAGACCTGGACACCTGACCAGGACCTAACCCTTGAAATGACATGATAAGCTTGGACTGA
Source organism: Trichosurus vulpecula (assembly GCF_011100635.1). Classification (NCBI taxonomy): domain Eukaryota; kingdom Metazoa; phylum Chordata; class Mammalia; order Diprotodontia; family Phalangeridae; genus Trichosurus; species Trichosurus vulpecula. Next base: position 53,028,882 of record NC_050581.1, on the reverse strand, counting down.
TTCAACAGGTTTAGCTTCTCTAGCTTCCCCGATCCTCGGCTGGCCATTGTCTTGGTAGGTGAACTTTAACTCAGCTATATGGATAACTTCTGTGGGAGCAAAACCACATACCATACTATCTTTTCTTACAATGCCTAGTATAAGGCTGGATACTCAAGAAATGCCCAATAAAATTAAGTGAATTAAATTGGATTCAACTGAAGCTCCATAATAAAGAATATTAATTATTTTTGAAATGGGAATACCAATCTCCCTTCTATGCCCTCCTTGCCATAAATCCTTTCTTCTATCCCTCCCAGACCCTTGGGGTTTCTCACCTGATAAAAAAAATTAAGGGCTAGGAGAAACCACTTCCTGTATGCCTTGCTTTGTATGTAGTTGGTCCCAGACTATGTGCTGGGTAGAAATCAGATTACTTTTTTGTAACTATATTGTTCTTCTTCCTTCATCTCTTCAATTTTATACTTTGTCCATGTCATTCATCACTGCCCCCTAGGACAAGCTAACCACAAGCCACATTCACCTACCCAATCTATCTCACTAGCAAAGGCAGAGAGATAAGATAGCTACACTAGCAAGGGTAAATAGGTAGTCACTGTGTACATACGCATGTAGGAATTTGTTGGTGTCTTTCAGCTTTACCAAAACCTACTTTCTGACTGGCCTTACTATTTAGGGCTCTGGGACCTGTTCTTTTCCATTCTCATCCAGTCATAAGGTGGAAGGAATTTGTTTCTTGAAATCTGTGCCCCACATCAAGATTTTATGTGTTATGATTGGTTATACAATTATTATATACATAAAAACACAGTTTGGGGCAAAGTTATGCAGGTATAAACTTTGTGTCATTGATTATTTATACTTTGGGGTTTTTTTTCCTTGGTCTATTACCACCCAACCCTCCACTAAACCTGACACAATGAATATATGGTAATCCCTGGTATAGTGATACTGATTCTCCACTGGCAAGCACATATTTAATGATATTATAGAACAGAGTTTTGATTAAAATAAGGAAAATAAAACAAATCCCTCAATGAGAAAAAGCCCCAAATATCTGTGTAAATCCCCAGAAAATTTTATAGTTCCTAGCATTAGGGTTCTACTTGGGGAGATAGTCTACCCAAAGCCCCCAACCCCCTTGTGTTACCTTTCCCTCAAAGAGAATAAGGGAGTGGCATGTCTTTTTCTGTCTCCCAGTTTTTTCCTTCCCCCTTTCTCCCTCCTGCCTTCTCTCTCTGTCTCTTTTTACATCTTTTCATCCACTTTTCACAGCTTTCTCCACCATGGCCACCCAGCTCACCAGGTTCTTCAGGCCACATTAGGGAACTTCTCAGCAAAAAAATGGTAATAGTAATAATAGCTGACCTTTACTTAGCATTTTGATATTTGAAAAGTGCTTTACATCTATCATACCACTTGATTCTTACAATGCCCCTGAGAGGTAGGCACTATTATTATCCCCATTAGACAGAGGAGGAAACTGAGGCTAAAAGAGATCAAGTGACAGTGTCTAGGGCTGGTTCTGAACTCCAAATCCAGTACTCTCACTGCTATACAGAATTACAGAATCCCTACTTTCACCACAACACTGGAAGAGAGAAAAAGATCTTCCAGAATCCTGATCTTCTTAGGTTGCTCAGCAGGACTTTGCTCTCTTCTTAATCTTTCTGCTAGATGGGGTGGGGGGAAGAGAAAGAGAGATAGAGGGGAGGGGCAGGGAGAAGAGGAGGGAGTGGGAAAGGGGAGGAGAGGAAGGGAGGGAGGTGGGGGGCAGAGAGAGAGAGAGAGAGAGAGAGAGAGAGAGAGAGAGAGAGAGAGAGAGAGGGAGAGAGCTGGATCTACCCATCATTACATGGATTCCTTGGGGGTTGAGACATTATTTTCCCCACTAATGCAGTAGGGAAATGGAATAGAGAAAAATATTCCAGCTCTCAAAGGATGGAATGGGCTTGAATCAAGTCCAGTCCAGTCAACAAGCATTTATCAAATGATTACCCTTTGTATTAAGCACCAAGGAACACAAATATTAGCAAGAAGATAATACCTGCCCTCTAGGTTTTATATATATATATATATATAGATATATATATATATATAGATATGTAAAATACACACACAAATATACATATATCCACACACACATATGTGTGTGTGTATATACATATATATATATATATATATATGCATATATATACACATACACACATACTCACCCATATACACATATATACATATATATGGGAGAAGCTGAAAGGGGTGGGGTGAGGTAGAAAGAGAAGGGAAAGGTACCTACAAACAAGGGAGGATGATTCTGGAGGGTCTGGGGTACAGTTTGGAGAGGAATGAATGCATGGCTGGCCCGGAGACCGTCCTTAAAATGTGGATTCTAAGAGGAACCAGCCAATCAGAAGGAGAAGCTTCCGGAGTAGAGGGTAGTTTCAAAGTGTGAAGTCCATGCTGGAGTGAGTTTCCTGCTAATCAATGAAGAGGTCTCTGGGGACATTGTAGAGAAAGAGCTGGAAAGTCTAGAGTGTGGTCTAGAGAAGGAGTCCTTTTTTAAAAAATCTTTCCACACTGCCTAATGAAGTACTGGCAGGTAACAAGTGTTCAATAAATCCTTGTTGACTTGGCTTGATTGAGAGACTGTAACATGATGGAATACAAGTCAATTGTCTCTATGACCTTGGATCTTGGAGAGCTCTAGCTGGAAGAAGCCAGACCACTAATCCATTCTTCCAGACATCTTTTGTTTAAGCACATTTTAATGGTTATTGTTTGGGCTGTAATAACTCAGAGTGAATGTAAATAGCAATTGTTTCTCTTTGGCCAGAAACCCTGGGGGTCTTCCCCTCCCAGTTTGATTTTTTTTTGATCAAAGGGGCCATACCTTGGTTCACTTCTTAAACAACTTCAATCAGTGAATGGGCCTTGTCTCAGTCAAAGTGAGAACTCTGAAAGACCTTAGCTTAAAAATGCCAAGGTCTCACACTGTATCCTGGGCCATCTCCAGTTATCCTGATCTATATCTGGCCACTGGACCTAGATGACTCTGGAGAAGAAAGTGAGACTGGTGACTTTGCATTAGACTTAAATCTAATTGACTTGTAAGTCATGGCATCATCTTGCTGATGTTATGGTCATCTTTGAGAATGAAGGGCAAACCAAACAACCACTGTTTCCTTAGGACTAATCTGTTTTGCAAAGGAGCCTTTCAGTTCCTTTTGTTCTTAATCAGTCATTTCAGTCCTGTCTGACTCCTTGTGACCCCATTTGGGAATTTTTGGCAAAGATACTGAAGTGGTTTGCTATTTCCTTCTCCAGCTCATTTTACGGATGGGGAAACTGAGGCAAACAGGGTTAAATTACTTGCCCAAGGTCACACAGCTAGTATCTGAGGTGAGATTTGAATTCAGATCTTCCTGAGTTCAGATCTTCCCAGCAGCACCCTGCCACTGTACCATCTAGTTAGTGTCTTCAGTCCTTTTGTGGAAAGAAAGTGATGGGGGAGGGCAGGAATAGGAGATTTTGAAGTTTCTGCAATCTGATTATTAGTTCATGGAGTGCTATTACTGCCCATCTGAGCGAACTTACAAATAGGCCTCATGGATTCTAGCCAGTGTGAATGCTGCTTCTCTCATTAGCAGGATGGATCCTGATATCTTAGGTAGACTTTTATGCTTATTATACTTTCCATTGCCTCAGTTTATCCTATAGTGTAGAAAGAAATATGTTCCTCAAAGTTACATTTTCAGTCTCAGGAACAGGAATTCACCCTCCCTTTGTTGCAAACTACCAGGTCTAATCATCTAATGAGTCCAGTGTGAACCTCCTTAGCTTTTCAGCTCTATTCACCTTGGCCTTAAGGAAAATCCCACCAAATTTATGGTTTTGTAGCTCACCTGTCCATTGCTGGGATTAGAGCTCAGCATTATGGACATTTATAAGATTGAAAGAAAATGTGAACTGTGATGATGATGATAAATGTCCAATTTCTTTGGAAAATGAGAAACATTTGCTTCTGGGCAAAATGGAAAGTTGATTTGGATGTTTACGTCCCACTTGGGCTTTATAGCCTGGACTCTTGATTTTATTCCTTTTCTGGAGTTCTAGTCATATGTGTGTGTACTGGGGGCCAGGAGGGAGGGTGGAGAATGGCAGGTCAGAGTGGAAGGTAGAACTTTATCAGGCAAAAGGATGTGTCACAAATAGCATTGTAAAATCAAGGAAAAAACACTATAAATTCTTTCCAAGTAACCCCTTATTTGTTGTGGTGATGGTGGGATACAGATAGCTTTCCTTCTAGATATCTGTTTATTTTATGATTAGCAAAGGGGAAGAAGTGATCCATTTTGAAATTCTAATGACAATGGGCTCAACTATGGGCTGGCCCCAGTAAGGCAATTTCCTATGTATTTCAAAGCATCTTGATAGGGTCTAAGAGCCATGGACAATTAAAAAGCCAGAAAGTCAGGTGGGCCCTGGCTTTTCCCAGTATTGCTAAATCTAGGCAACCTGAGTTCCCACCCCCTACTGATTTTATAGAATCCACCAAAGTGAATGATGTTCCTGGATTTGGATGGCTGTCTTGGCTCTGGTCACAACTGAAACGTCCTGTCAGCATTGACGTATGTGTCCTATGTGTACCAAAGTGCGACCGGACATCTGTCTAGGCTGTAGAAAGCCCAGCTGTAAGAAGGAACAATAGCTACAGACTCACCTCAGAGCGGCATTCAGAGCTAGCAGCAAAGAAGGCTTCTTTTTAGGAAACTGTTGGAACTTGCCAGGGAAGCTCTGGACGAGTTGGAATATTAGAGAAGGGACAATTCCTCAGGGCACATGGGCCAGAGACTAGGTCAATAAGCCCTGCTTTGTAGCTGAAGACAGGAGAAAAGAAACCTTTTACCTCAGGATGCTCAACTGCATCCATCAACAAACTGTATCTCTTACGATTTACAGATAGATTATGTTGTCATGTGAACTCAGAGCAATGTCAGTCATACTTCCTCTGAGTCCACAGGGAAAAAGCCTTCCCCCGGAGTACCCAAGTCTAGTAGTTGTCATCTCTAAAATACTTTAAGTCATCAGCTAGAAGTGATTCTTTTACTCATTTTTTTGGGTTTATTTTTCCTTTTCAAAATGTGTGTCTAGTCAGAAAGACAAATATGTTTAGGGTCATAGGCAACAGACCCTTTTGTGTGCAGAGCTGGCTTTGAAATCATTAGAATACTCCCCAAAGAGGCTCTCCCACTTACCTCATCATCAGTCAGTGTACTCAGACTTCATCTGTTCATTATGGGAAAGATTTGGAACTCCTCTTCAACCTCTACCTTCCTATAAATGAAATTCCCCCTTAAACTCTATTTTTGGTAGAAAATCCCTGATCCAGTGCTGTTAACCAGAGGAAAGATTGCTTGGATTTTCAGTATATTTTCTGATAACTGCTTAAGAAACAAGATGGCACAGGCTAGAGGTCCAGAGAATTAAGATCTGCAGTCATTTTGTGTTAGGAGAAAAATTAGAAAAGGATTAGTGTTTGCATTTAGTTTTTTTGTTTTACATTTCCTCTTTCTTTCTTTCCTTTCTTTGTTTTTCTCCCTCCCTCTCTTCCTTCCTCTTTTCCTTCCTTCCTTCTTGCTTTCCTTCCTTCCTTCTTTCCTTCCTTCTTTCCTTCCTTCCTTTCCTTCTTTCCTTCTTTCTTTCCTTCTTTCTTTCCTTCTTTCTTTCTTTCCTTCTTTCTTTCCTTCTTTCTTTCTTTCTTTCTTTCTTTCTTTCTTTCTTTCTCTCTCTCTCTCTCTCTCTCTCTCTCTCTCTTTCTTTCTTTCTTTCTCTTTCTTTCCTTCTTTCTGTTAGTGTAATCCAAGGAAATGAAGCATGAAACACAATTAATGAAATAGCTGTCCTGAATTGCATGGAATGGCAGCTGCACAGCTGCCACTCATATCACAAATACATCCCCCAGCTAATGTCCGCCAAGAGGCTCGTTAGCCAGCCGCCTTTTCTGAGAGGTCTCCTGTGCTTTCATTTTGGTGAATAACAGACCAGGGAGCTGGGTGGACCCGGCCTTGGATTTCCTTCTGGGGAGATAATGTAAAGGAGGGTGGTAGTGATAGCAGCTGGCACAGCACGGTGTCTTGGGGGTGCCAGTGTTTGTATGAGGTCTGAGTGTTCTTGCAACGGTAAGTGTAGGGGAAGAGCAGTCAAAGGAAAATCAAATGGACTGCTGTAGCTGCCTTGTGTGGGGCCTCCCAGGCATCTCACTTGAGCTAAAAAGTGAAGTTGTCCATCTCAGATACATGAATGGAGATGAGATAAATAGCCCCGTCTTCTTAGGCAATTTATCCATCCCCTGCTACCTTTCCTCTCAGATACACACATGCTCTGTTTTTTCAACAGAGCAGGGAGGAGAGAAGCAGATGGGCACTGTGGCAGCAATCCCTAAGAGGTGGCCCTGGGTCAACTTTATCAAAATGATAAAATGTTTCCAGTCTTGGGAAACCCCCTTGGGCCAGCTCTGTTTGGAGCTGTCCAGGGTATAGGGGTTGAGAGAGGTGAGCGGATGGTTCCTCCCAGAACCTCTCCAGTGCCATAGCCTGTGTCACCACTGATAGTAGTTTTATCAAGATAAATCTAGTGTTGCTTGGAAGGATATTAATAAATTATCTAGTAACGAAAAATGTGATAGGAACCATAGTCTTACATCAGGGCTTCATGATTACTTTGATAGATGCACTGGCAAGATTTCCCCGACAAGGCAGAAATGAAAAACACGACACATAGACCTTTAAGGGTGACCTCAGAGGAAAACACAACTTGCTGAATGATACAGAAACAGAATGGGAAAACCGAAGCTTGGAGGCTCAGTGTGTCAACAGCCAGACAGATGGGCTAGGCCGATCAACTGATCATTGAGTTTGGTGTCAGACACCAAGGAGAGAGAGAAGGGAGGAAGGGGAAGAGAGAAAGACAGAGGGGAAAAAGGAAGAAAGAGAGAGGGAAGGAAAGAGGGGAGGGGAGTGACAGCATAGAGGATAAGAAAGGAGAGAATCAATGAATGAGCAAGTGAGAAACAGAATAAAAGATGCTGAAAGGGAAGAGGAAGTTTAAAAAGGAAGATGGGAGCAGTGTATGAATGAGAGGAAAAGAGGGAATGAGGTAAAGTCAGGAACAGAGAAAGGAAGAGAAAGCAGTTCAAAGAATGAATGAAGAAAAAGAATGAAAGACAGGGAAAGAGAAGAAGGAGAGAAAGAGAGAGGGAAGAGAGAAAAGAGGAGATATGATTTGAGAGAGAATGGGAGAAAAAGACTCAGATTTGCATCATTGGGAAATGTGATGGTGTCATTGGTGAAAGAAATAAACTTTTATGTTGAGCTTTACTATGCTGGGAGTTGAGATGATGGGCTAGAAAAGCAGGGGGTGGGAATGAATTGCTTTGGGGAGAAATGGGAAGAAAAGAAAGTAAAATGTACCCAGCTTCCAGTCCACAGAATTAAATGCATTACTGAATATTTTAAGATAAAAAGAAAGTTTTCAAATAATTGCTCCATCATAAACAAAAATCATCTTTGTGTTTTCTGACCTTAACTTGTGATTTTATCAGTGCGGAGAATATTAAAACTCATTCCACAGATGCATATTGGCAATGTTGCTTGTGGGTCCTGAGAGATTATTAGATTGCACATGGTCACATCACAAATATGGATCAGAAGTAGCACTTGAACAGAGCTCTTTCTCTATCTAAGGCTGGTACTGTGCTTCTCATATGCATTCATATTGTCAATCTTTGGCTTTACCCTGCCATTAAACATACTTCTTAGTGCACTTTCCCTCCAGTGTCATTTGATTTCTATGCATGTATGTCTACACACACACACACACATTGAAATATACACACACACATATATATATATACATCTATGTGTGTATATATGCATATACATGCATAGATATTTGTGTATATGTATACATATACGTACATATTTGCATAAATGTGTGTAGGTATTTTACGTATGTATGTGTGTGTATGTATGTATACTGCAGGGATTTGCTGATTTCATTGTTACTTCCATTGACACAGATCATGGCCCCTGTACAACTTAGTAATTATTTGTCATGAGACAATTAGGTTGCATAGTGGATAGAGCAGTGAGTTCAGAGTCAGGAAGACTTGAGTTAAAATCTGGTTTCAGACAGTTACAAGCTATGTGACTCTGGGAAAATTGCTTAAACCCTGTCTGCCTCAGTTTCCTTAACTCCAAAATGGGGCTAATAAGACCTTATAAGGTGTGATGACAAATGAGATAATAGTTGTAAAGGGCTTAACACAATGCCTGTACATAGTAGGCACTTAATGCTTCTTTCATCTAATCACCAGGCAGTTGACCAGAGTAAAAGGGAATGGAATATACATCTATGTAGTGACTATTACATCCCAGGAACTCTGTTAAGCCCTTTGAAACCATTCTCATTTGATACTCACAACAACTCTATGAGGTAAGTTCTATTATTATCCTCATTTTACAGTTGGAGAAACTGAGGCAGGTAGAGGATAAATGATTTGCCCAAGATCACACATCTAGTGATTGTCTAAAGCTTGATGTGAACTCAAGTTTTCCCAACTCCAGGCTAACACATTATCACTACCCACTGTACCATCCAGTTGCTTGTAGATCATAACTAGCATATAATATGTCAATAAGTCCATAGTAAAGAAGTATTAATATTTATCTTAGAATCTTATTAAAAACATAAGTCACTGAAATACAATTAATGATGAAACCAAAAGCCTAATATAAATGGCCAAGGCTCTTATGTATTATCTGTCCATTTATTGCTCCATTAGCACAGATAATTGAGGGCTGAGTGCATTCCAATATAACACGGGCATTTATGTATATGCATCTGCTTATTTCTGTTTAATCATATTAGAAATGGAAGCAACACTATAGCCCTCTGTGCTGAAATCTGTTCATTTTACAGATTTGAAAAGTGACGCTCAAAGCACAAAATGACTCACTTAAGGTCACAGTTAGTTAATGGAAGGTCCAGACTTTGCTACTTAAATTGTTAATTAAATTATTATGTGATACTTAATATAATGATTTATTTTTTTACATAGATTATCTCATTCTGTCCTTGCAATGAATATGTGAGGTAGGTACTATAGATGAGAGGTGCCAAATCAGGGTCCACAGGCTGCATGGGGCTGATAACTTCCATGGTAAGAACTAGATTAAAATGTAATTGAGAATGTTTAACCAAATATATAAAAATATAATACCACATAGATAAGGTTAATTTATGGTTTTCTAAGTCAGTATGTGTTCTGCATGAATCTGTTTCTGTTTGATGCTATTGCTATAGATTTCACACACACAAATACACACATGTGTATGCATGTGTACATATATGCTTGCGTTTGTGTGTGTGTGTAAATTTGCAGATGAGGAAACTGAGACTTAGGTTAATTGATTTACCCATGGTCACATAGTGGGTATGTGTTAGTGGCAAGATTGAAACTCAGGTCTAACTCAAAGTCCAGCACCGGATCCATTATATCAACTTCATTCTCCCATTCTAAATTACTTAAATTCTAAAATGTTATTTGTTCATATTTACCCATTCTGTGTCTTCCAAGATTTTATTGCAAACTGATTTGAATTTATTTTCTCCCCATGGAAAGGGAGTGGGGCAAAAAAATGTTTAACAAAGTTCTTATGTATGCCCAGGGTTTTACTTGCTTCAGAACATTTAAAAGATATGTTCTGGGGGAGTGTGAGCGCGCGCGTGTGCACACACACACACACACATGCACAGAGAGACAGAGAGTGAGAGAGAGAGAGAGAGAGAGAGAGAGAGAGAGAGAGAGAGCTTGTGTTTGTGCCGCATTCCCTGTTTGAGGATTGAAACTCTTGGGTTAAGCAAAAAATGCTGGTAATATAGTGAAAGACATTTTTGTGGATTTTAATCTCATGCTTAGCCCTCTTCCATCAGAATTGGAATATTAACAATGAATCAGAAGCACCAAATGATCTCATTGAGCTTTAAAGGTGAGGAACATGTTGTCATGAAAAGAATGATGGATTTAGTTCCAGAGAACCAGGAATCGAGAATTCAGATTCTGCCAGTTGAGATGTATGTATCTCTAGTCAAGTCGCTTAAATTTTTGTAGGCCTCTGTTTCCTCATCTATAAAATTAGGGGGTTGGGCTAGATGTCCTCTAAAGACCCTTGCTATTCAAAAATCTATACTCTTAAATAATTTCTAAGTGTTAAGTGAATTTTATTGATGTTCGGGGAATATCCTCACAATCATTTTCATCTTGGTAATTTCCGTGTTCTTCTACCAAGCTGCCCATTTTTTAGAGACCCTATCAAAGACAATTTTGGGTTAGATGGCCTCTTAATTTGACTAGACATGACATTCCTCATATAATTTTATTTCCTATTTTGTGAGAAATAATTCTCTTCCTATTCTAATCTATATTCCTTTTTTTCATTTTTTTTTCAATCTATATTCCACATAACTGACTCATTGACCTTCTTAAAGTGAAATTCTAACCATGTCACTCCCCTTCCTCCATAAAATCTAGTGGATACCAGTAACCTCTAGGATCACATATAAATCCCTTTATTTGTCAATTAAAGCCTTTTTTAATCTGGCTTCAGCTTACCGTTCAACCTTGTCACACTTTATTCCCGTTCAAGCCTACCATTCTCCATTCAAACTGGCCTTCTCAGTGTTCCCTCCATCTCCCATCTCGTGTTTTTGCATTTTTGGGTCTTCATGGCAGAAATATACACCTTTACATCCACTTCACAGAACCTCAGTTTCCTTCAAGGCTCATTTTAAACACCACATTCTCATGAAAGATTTTTTGATGATCCTCCTAGCTCCTAGTACCTTCTTCCTGAAAGTATTTTGTTTTTATTTTATATATCAATACATATGCCCATCTTGTACTCTTTGGCTAGGTTATAAATTCCTGGATGGTAGGGACTATTTCATTTTTGTCTTTATTGCTTCTGGAGTGACAAAAAGTAGGAAGTAATTATATGCTTGGTGATTGTTAATAATAATAATTTCAAATAATTATAGCAACAAAAATGAGCATTTACATAGTGCTTGAAGGTTTGCAAAACACTTTGTAAATATCTCATTTTATTCTCACAGTAAACCTCTGAGTTACATGCTACCATTATTCCCATATTACAGATGAGGGAAATGAGACACAGAGATTTTGAGTGACTTTCCAAAGGTCACAGAGCAAGTAAATGCCTGAAATTGGATTTTAACTCTGGTCTTTCTTATTCCGAGTCCAGAACTCTGTCCATTGCACATCCTAGCTGTATATGGTTGTTTACATATGTAATTTGAAGATAAATAGGCGATACGAAGAGATGGGACCCTAGGAATGACTTGAAGGTCAGATGGTAGTATACAGAAAAGATGGATTCTTAAAAGAAGTACAGGCCTAATTTGGATAATTATAAGAAACTCTCAAAAAGCATTCCTGCAGCTAATTCATTTGTAGCAAATACTAGTAGCTGTTGCTTCCTCATTCAGCCCTTGTCTGCATAAAACCTGCCCACCTTCCCAGGGCATGGAAGAAGACTCAAGGATCTCTCTGCCAGAGAAGTGTTGTGGAGGCATCTTTTCCAAATGGAATCTTGGGAATCAGTTTATTTCTGGTATCCGAGGGTGTCAGATTTGGGGATCCCAAGGTGAGCTCTTTTCTGGGTTCTCGTTTTTCCTGTACCAAAACACTTGGCTTCTCTTTTGATCCTGTCAATAAGCTGAGGAATGCTGGTTTGCTTTAATGAGCCACTTAGGCAGAAAAATAAAGTTGTTAAATTCAATAGGTCAGAGAAGGTTACGCTCAAGGGTAGAGTAGGAGCCCTTGTCTTTTAGTCCAGCCGAGCTTCTTAGTTTTTCTTATATGGGATGACAGACCTATCAACTCTAATCTTTCCTATAGTTCCCATTATTTGTTTCTGTCCGGAATCCAAGTGCGACAAAATGGGTCCAAGTTTAGGGCTTTAGGGAGACTAAGGGCTCTTTACTTATCTGCTAAAGGTGAGGGGCTGACTCATCACTTTGGCTTCCAGACAGATTAGACTTCTGGGAAATGCCCTTTCCATTTTCTCCAAGCTCAATGACTCAAGAAAGCTATTTTAATTGGTCCAAAGTGTGATTCAAGGTGCATGTAATTGTCAGGTATTTCTCGGTGCCTAATTTAAACAACTATTAAACTCTCCTAGGTGATACAGAAGCATAAGAAGGAAAACCCTTGACTCCTGTTCATGTGGAGAGCGATGGGAAGAGGAGGAAAGGAGTAAGTTTGGCACCAACATTGAGACTGCCTTCCTGGAGGGGTGTCTGGGCACAGCTCCCAGACTGGACGGATTCCCAGGCAGGAATTCCCCTTAGGCCAATGGAGGATAGGTTGATAGCTCTTGACTTCAGGCAATGTCCTCTGCTTGGAGTACCCTGATGTTCTGTAGCTAACTTCACCAGAGATAATGGTTTGCTGGTGTGTGGTATGGTGTGGTGTGTGTGTGTGTGTGTGTGTGTGTGTGTGTGTGTGTGCACTCGCGCGAGCGCGCACATGTGTGGGAGTAAATATGAAGATGAGCAAATTTCCGTTTCTCCCTCTTCCTCTATCCTCTTTTTCCTTTGCCTCTCCTTTTTTCTTCTTCTCCCTCCTTTTCTATCTTTCTCTCCCTCCTTTCCCCTCTTGCTTTATCTTGCTCTTTTCCCATTTCTCATTATCCGGCCCTTCCACTTTCCTTAAAACGTTTTCATTTTCTTTTCCTTGATCTCTCTTTTCCCTCCCTTCTCCTTCTCTATGCCTTCTCCTATCAAATCGTTGTTGTGAATGAACCACATTCATCATCCTTCCTGAAATCATTTTTGCTATTTTCACCTACCTGAGAAGTAGGGAGTCTAGAATAGTATTATTAGCCCTATTTTATAGAAGAGAAAACATGGGTTAAAGAAGTTAATTGACTTGCTTGTGGTTAGACACTTGAGAAGCACGAGTCTTAGGATTCTGCAGTGGTTTGACTCTGTATGCAGAGCTCTTGCTGTGTGGCCACAATGTTGTCTTAGGAAGGTCACTCTGGCAGAGGTGCAAAGGAAGGATTGTGGAGTGGATGGGTAAGAGGTTAGACAGTGGGTAGTCTAGGTGAGAAAATATGAGGTTTGCTTGAGCTACGACACTTGTAGTTGGAGTACAGAGCCGAAATAGAGAATCATGGTACAGAAATGGCAGGAGCTTCATGGGCCCATGACCTCTAGTTCTTTATTTTGTTCTGTTTCGTTTTTTTGGAGGGGAAAAGCAAGGCAATTGGGGTTAAGTGACTTGCCCAAGGTCACACAGTTAGTAAGTATGTCAAGTATCTGAGGCTGGATTTGAACTCAGGTCCTCCTGACTCCAAGGCCGGTGCTCCACTCACTGCCACCTACCTGCCCCCTCTAGTTCTTTATTTGAGTATTTCCTGCCCAAGTCACTCAATACTTCCACTTCTTTCACTCTCTGATAAACTCTGAGCAGTCTGGCTTCCAACCTCATCATTCAACTAAAATTGCCATCTCCAACAGTCCCAAAGATTTCATCACTGCCACATTTAATGGCCTTTTCTTTGTCCTTCTTAACTTTTCTGCAGCATTTGACTGTTGATCACCTCCTCTGGGATCTTCTCTCTTCACTAGGCTTTCATGGTATTGCTCTTTCCTAATTCTCTTATAGGAAAAACTGCTCTTTCTTAGTCTTCCTTCTTGGTTCTTTATCTCATCTTCCTGATATCCCAGTCCTCTTCGAGAATGAAAGACAAAACACACTCACACACACACACACACACACACACACACACACACAAACAATCTATGTCATGTCCATTAACCAGAAGCATCCTCAAAAGCTCCATCATAGGCCCTTTTCTTCTTTCCCTCCATACTATTTCACTTGGTGATGTTATCAGTTCCCATGTGTTTATTTATCTTCTCTATGCATATGATTTCCCATCTATATGTCCAGTGCTAGGTTCTCTCCTGAGAGAACCTATAACCTATAACCATGTACTTCCGACTGCCTCTTAGACATCTTAAACTAGATGTCCTGTAGGCATCTTAAACTCGACATATTTAAACCAGAACTCATTGTCTCCCCCCCGCCAAGAAAAACCCCTCCACTTTTCCTAATCTCCTAAATAAGGATGAGGGCACCACCATTTTCCCAATAGCTTTGTAATTGGTCTTTTAGACTCAAGTCATTCTCCACTCAATTCTACCCTCCAATCAGTTGCCAGAAAGATTTTCCTAAAGCATAAGTCTGACTATGTCAATCTCACTCCTAAATGAGTTCCAATGGCTCCTTGTTACCCGCAGAGGCAAATATAAATTCCCTCGGTATTTTAAGCTCTCCATAAACTAGCCCCTTCCTACTTTTCTACTTCTCTTGTAATTTACTACACACTCTGTGATCTAGCTACCCTGGCCTACCTATGATTTCGTGAATGTAACATTGCATCTCCCATTTCCATGCTTTTACACAGTCTGGCCTTCATGCTTGCAATGATCTGCCTTTCTTGCTTCTTCCTTCCCTGGCTTCCTCTAAGACTCAACCTTCTGCAGGAGGCCCTTCCCACTCTGCCCCAGTTGTTGATGCCTCTCTTCTGAAATTACCTTCCATTTACTATAGATAGATAGACAGATAGACAGACAGACAGACAGATAGATAGATAGATAGACAGATATAGATATGTAGATATGTACAGAGATATAGCAATACACACACAAACACACACACACACACACACACACACACATACTCCTTGTAAGTACCTAATTACTTATAGGTTCTGTCTCTCCCATTCTAATGTATGATCACTGAAAACAGGCACTATTTGAGCTTTTCTCTATATCTCCAGTACTTAGCAAAGTGATTACCACAGTAAGGGTATAACAAATTTTTGTGGACCGATTGACTCCTTCAGCATCATCAGACCTCAGCTTTTTCATTTGAACATTTAAAAAAATCTATCTTTTTTCTCTCCACTCACATGGATACCATGTAAGTTCATGCCCTTTAACATTTCTTACCTGGACTATTGCATTGGTTACCTAATTTATCAATCTTCAGTCTCTCTCCTGTCCAATGTACCCACTACATGGCTAGTGAAGTGGTATTACTAGAGTAGAGGTCTCATTGTGTCACCATCTCTGTTCAGTAAACTCCAGTGGCTAACTATTGCTCCTAGTATTAGATAAAAACCAACTCACCTTTTTGGCATTTAAAGCCCTTCACAATGTGGCTCCAATGTACCTTTACAAATCTGTTACCCATTACTGCTCCCTTTCACAAAATTTGTAGACCAGCCAGATTAGCCTTCTCGCTGCAGCTCTCACACTGTATTTCACCTTCTCTCTCTCTGTCTCTCTGTCTCTGTCTCTGTCTCTCTCTCTGTCTCTCTCTCTCTCCCTCCCTCTCTCTCTCTCATTCTCATTCTCTCTCTCTCTCTCTCTCTCTCTCTCTCTCTCTCTCCCTCCCTCTCTGTCTCTCTCTCTCTCTCTCTCTCTCCCTCCCTCTCTGTCTCTCTCTCTCTCTCTCTCTCTCTCTCTCTCTCTGTCTCTCTCTCTTTCCCTCTCTCTCTCATTCTCTCATTCTCTCTCTCTCTGTCTCTCTTTCTCTCTCTCTCTCTCTCTCTCTCTCTCTCTCTCTCTCTCTCTCCCTCCCTCCCTCTCTCTCTCTCATTCTCATTCTCTCTCTCTCTCTCTCTGCCCTTTTACTAGCTGTCCCCTCTGCTTGGAATGTACTGTATTTACTCCCCTAGCCTCTTTCAAAGTTCAACTCAAGTTTGATCTTCTCCATGATCTTCTCCTAACTCTCCCAGCTGCTGGAGTGTTTCCCTCTCCATTTTGTATTGACTTTGTATAAGGTCTGTATATATCTACATACATACCTACAGTTTCCCTGGGGAGAATTTAAGCTCCTTGGGGGCAGGGGATGCTTTATTTTTTTCTTTGTGTCCCCATTGTCTAGTACAGCGAGTGACATATAGTGTTTAATAAATAGTTGTTGGTTGATTTGCTCTTCAATAAAATGAGTAAAATAACACTTGTATTATTCCTTAAGGAAGGTACTTTGTAAACAAATTCCTATGAGATTGTTAATTACTGTTCTTATTTATACAACCTTGTTTCCAGTTTCCTAGAAGAGGTAGCTTGCATATAAAGCATACTCCTTCTGACCAGCAGAAATTTAAAAAAAATCTCTTTACTATTGCAGGTGAATACCCGGAAGTGAAACTGGCAAGTCTTGAGCTGGAGTGTATTGCCAGACTTACACCCCACTGCAGAACCACGGCAGAGCTAGGAAAAATACAGAGGGGAGATGTTTTGGGATCAAAGAGAGATTTGGGATAAGCTTTAGTATCCTTTAGGAAAAGATGTTAAAATTAGGTGTCTGACATCTAGTGTTTGGCCTACAATTTCCAAGTCTTTGGATATTCAGTCCTGGCTCCTTTTCCCTATAGCTTCTACCCCTGACTTCTGGTCCATTTTAGAAACTACACCACCCTGGCATTGCTACAAGTGGCCAATGACCAAATACATATGCAAAGATGGCTGGCCTCAGGTCGTGAGTGGGTGACATCAGTAGAGAAGTGAGTGGGAAAGATTAGTCCCTTCTAGAGAGCTTACAGCAACTCTGCTCTGAAATGTGTGCTCCTCTGGCAATAAAGGTAAATCTTTGCTCTTTAAATCGCTTTAATTACTAGACTATTAACCTACTGTCTATTTTCATCTAATTGAACCACAAACTTTGCTTCTTTTAACTATTTACTGTTATGCCTTTTGCCCATCCTGCTCACCTTCTCCCCGCATCTCTAGAAATAGCTTAATTATTGACCTTCATTCCTGCTCATTTTCTATTGCTTTCCTCATTATTTCTGATTGTCTTGTCCCAGGCACTGCCTCGAATGGTGGGAGTCATCACAAGAGTGGCCAGAGGCTCATTTGAATGAATTTATTCAACTCTCCTGGAGCAAATCACGTAAAGGAGGAGCCCATTTAATAGTAATCATTACAAGATTTTGCATTTGTGAGGGTACTATGTCCTTTTATATTGCTTCCTCTATCATTGTACACAGGTGGGGCCTAAGAAACACCCTCTCATACATGAATCTATTATATCCCCAAGGTCAGGACTCAGTTAGTGGCTGCTGACTTGCAATGATTTGACCTTCTCAGGGCCTGTGTCCAAACCTCTTTAATTCAACACAGGTACATACAGACTATTGGTTACTTCTAAGAGTCTGCTACTCTCCTGAGATTACATAGTACAGGATAAGAACTATTTATTTTCCTGTCCCCTATAAGAATATTCTCTTAAGACCATTGCCCAATAGACTATTCTGGAAGAAATATTCAAGTATGAATGGGGATGGAGTGGGTGGGTGGTGATCCATGATATGACAGTGGGAAGATTACTGACTGGAGTCAGAAGGCACTGTTTGGAATCCTGATTGTTCTGCATGCTACCTATGCAACCCTGGGAAAGTCAATTAGCTTCTATGGGGCCCCTCTTTCCATTTAAATAAAATAAAGTGATTAGGCTCTCAATGGTTTCTTTAAAAAAATACATTTTTATGATAACCTTTGTTTTTACATAACCTTTATTTCTGAATATATTTCCTCTTCCTTCTCATACTTGATGAACCAACCCTTATACAACATTCCACATTGTCCCCCACTTCTATAAAGAATGGAAGAGGATGGATTTTTTTCCTCTGATCTCTGATGCCAAGCTTGGTCATTATATCTAATGTACATAGCATTCAATTTCTCTCAGGTCTCTTTCAAGTTCTAAAGTTCAATGAAAATTTAACCACCAGCTTTCATGAGCTAGTACAAGTTGGCTCCAACATGCCGCAGTGTGATCATGAACAAGCCACTCAGATAATTCACTCAATCTCTCAATTCTCTTGGCAGCTCTCTGAGACTGTCAGTTATGGTTGGGCAGTAGATCTGAGTTGATAGAAGTTTTGTACTAAGAGTCCCCCAAAACTGATGAAATCACAGGATTGGACCCTACCCTATCTAAAATTTTAAAAAAAGGCTTGAATCATAACTTTTCTTATTTAAAGGCATAGCTCTGTGAATTACCCTCTAGCAAACTGGAGAGTGCCCAGATAAGAGATCCAGCCAAAAAAGAGTTTTGTGTTGGGCTTTACAACTATAGCTGCATGACCTCTTGCAGTTGGAAGGGGCAGTCCCCTTGCAGAGTGACTACAAAGTATGGGGCAAGAGTGGTCATTCCAAAGCTTGACAGATGCTTCTGGGAATGGGAATTTCTTCTTTGACCACACAGACATGAACTGCAGATGTGACAATATCTCTGAATTGCAGTCAGCATTCATACAATATATTTATTTTCATCAAAATCGCTTCAGCGTTTCCCTTCAAAATCATAAAGGAGATAGAAAAGGCAGCATCATTCTCTTTGCAAATCAGAAAACTCAAGCACAAAAAGATGAACCAACTTGTTCAAGGTCACCCAAAGTTACCACCTATATCCTTGCTCCAAACTCCTCCAATGACTTTGCATAATTCTCTAATATGGCCTTTCCATTCCATCCAAACAAATCACCAAACAGATATGTGTGCATGTGTGTATACATACACATATATACGTATATTACATAGCTTTACATTCATTTATATGTACCTATATGCATAGACACACCTGAATGTATAACTGTATATACCCTACACATACACACATATATAATGCTAAAAGAGAGTTCGAACTCTTTAGGACCATATAGTTTTATCATAGAATATTGTGCGAGAAAGGACCTTAAAGATTATCAAGCACATTAACTGATTTTTCCAAGGTCACAAGTAGTAAGTAGCAGAGTCAGGATTGGAATTCTAATTCCAAAGGGACAGCTATTTTCACTCTGCCTGTCAGTCTCCTTGTGGAGTCAAGGTCAATGCAATTCAAAGTCACATATTCAAAGGAATACATGCTTATCTACACACAATTCACACTGTTTTAGAGTACTAGGCCTGGAGTCAAAAAGACTCACCTTTCTTAGTTCAAATCTGCCCTCAGACACTAGCTGTGTGATTCTGGGCAAGCTACTTAATCCCATTTCCCTCAGTTTCCTCATCTGTAAAATGAGCTGGAGAAAGAAATGGCAAACCACTCCAGTATCTTTGTCAAGAAAATCTCAAAATGGGCTCATGAAGCATCAGATATGACTTAAAAATGACTGAAACATAATAATTTATGTGGCATTTGATGGTTTTAAAGAATATTTTTGCATACATTTTCCCTTTCAGCAATAATACCTCACATCTATAAATTGCTTTGAGATTTACAAGGCACTTTTCTTACAGCCCTGTGAGACAGGGAGTGCAAAACATTATCATCATTCCCATTTTACAGATGAGGATATCGGTGTTGAGATGCCACCTGGCTTGCCTGTTGAAATATATTTTAGCAAAAATCAGTATTTGAATTCTCTCTCAGGTTGTTTGATGCCAAATGCAGATCTATTTCCATAGGACCACATTGATATCCAAGGAAGATGACTCAGGCAGTGGTGGAGAGGATAAAATGGGAAGGATGGATAGGGGAGATGATAAGCTAGAAGCAGGGAGACTAAGGAGCTTTGGTACAAAAGGAAGATGAGGGCTTATTTGAACTATGATAGCAGCAGTGGTAGTGAGGAGGAGGGGATGGATGAGGAAGGAATTACAGAAATAGATGTCATAGGACTTGGTAATGTACTGAATATGTTAGATGAAGGAGAGTGAAGAGTTAATGATGATTCCAAGGTTATGAGTCTGGGACACTAGGAAGACAGTGTGATAGTATCAACAAAAATAAAAAGTTTTTTAATGACTAAGACTTTGATGATTTCCTATCAGTGGAAGTCTCAGAATGTATTCAAGTTAAAAAAAAGTAAATTTTAAAAAAGTGAAAAAAAGATGCTTACCTGATAAGACACAGGCCTGATAAGTAAATGAGTAAAGGCCTGATAAGTAAATACTGATATTGATAAGTAAAAAAGTAAAAAAAAATTAAAAGATGCTTACATTATAATTATTGGTATGTTCAGAGGAAGTGTGGTACAATGAAGAGGTCACTTTTGAGTCAAAAAACCCAGGCCCAACTCTCTTCCACTCTCACCCTGTGTGACCTTGAAGGAATCACTTAACATCTCTAGTTCTCAGGTTTCTCATTTATGAAATGAGAGGGCTTGACTAGATGACCTCTGAAGTCTGATTCAGATGATCTCTGAATTTATGATTCTATGTGCTAGGCCCCAGGAGAGATACAAAGATAAAAAAGGGCAAGATCTATGCCTTCATGGAATTTATATCCTCATATGATTGCTAACACAATAATGTTGGGTAGTAGACAGAGAAGTAACCTCAGAGTCAGGGCCAATGGGGTTCAAGTCCTTTCTCTAACACATACTAATTCTGTAACTCTGGGAAGGTCATTCAACCTCTCAGTATTCTAGGCAACTCTTTTAGACCAAGCTTCTGAGACAATGACAACCTTCACTGGTACAGGGAGTTTCCTCTTTGGAAATGCCCTAGATCATTGAAATCACAAGTCCTGATCCTGTCCCTAACACTGTGAATAGCAAGATAATAATCATGTTAAAATTTTGTAGCAACATTAGGTCTCAGAAGTAATATAGTGCAGTGTAAATAGCCCAGGACTCAAGAGTTGAGAAGCCTGAATTCTGCCTCTAATAGGTTATATGACCTTTGAGAAGTCATTTCAGTTTCTGAATTTTCATTTTCTCAATAATCAAATGAGAAGATTTGGATTCAGTAATCTCTAAAGGCTCTATGATTCTATGATTCTGAATGTCAAGCTAAGATGCCTGTACTTTGGGAGGAATTTAAACCTGGAAGATAAAGGTTGATGAACCTGGTGATGATCAGTTCAGACCTGGGCTTTTCCAAGCGCTTTCACATGCATTGTTTCATTTGAGTCTCATGACCACCTTGTGGGGCAGATGAACTAAAATTTAGGAAGATGAAATAAATGAATCTGAGGTCACACAAATAAGTGGCAGAACTGGCAACAGAATCGCACCCAATTTCTATTTCAGCACTCTCTCCTCTATTCACACCTTCCCTGGTTGTATGATTCATCTGGACTAAAAGGCCCCAGATAGATATCAGTTGAGTTCTTTGATCTCCCACCCCTTCTGAATTATTGAGGGGCAGACATCTCTTCTGGGAGGACTTAAGAGGAAGATTACATAGAACCTGGAACGTTTTTGTTATATCTTCCTATGCTCATATGATCCGCTGTGCGAATGTATGATTTTTGGATCATTAGTGTTAAAGATTCTTGGCCAGAATGAATAGTGGTCCTTCCCCAACCCTAACTCAGTGCTTGTAGCTGCCTTTTAAAGTTTGTGTACGAGTTATATCATTGAGGAACACCTCCCTCTGTGACACGTTTTAAAAAACTGACTGGTAAGTCAATTCCTACTTTCACACTGACAATGTTATCATTTTGGATAAACTTTCTCTTTGTTTATGAATACTCTTCAACTGTAAGCTCTAAGTTTCTCTCCCAGTTTCTCTTTCAAGTTATTGAAGGTATATAAACAAACACTGAAATAGTATTAAGGATCTCAGGGGAGCTCTGCAGGGAATCTTTTCATAGGAAAAAATATTCTTTTTGTAATATGATGATCCATTTCCCAAACAATTTATTTTGTAACTCTCAAATTTTGTGTCATTTGGTTTTCTTAAAGCATTGCTGTACTTAGGTGCAGGTCATATAGATAGATGTCTACATGTGACAATGTGAGAGGACGCTAAGAGGAGCCCTCTGGCTAAAAAAGATCTTCTTTGCTGCGGCTGCTTCTGGGTCTCAGAACCATCTGGCACCTGAGGACCCAGAAGAGCAAGCATTGTCTTCTTGCCAGTGTTCCATTTTTTATGTCCTCTTCTTGATTGGATAGTGAGTCTCCATCCCCTCCCCTGCAGGAGGTAATCCAGAATTCTTGCCCCAGAAGTCTGATACCTACAGTTCCCTCTACCCTACAGGGAGGACATGGACACTCAACGCACATCACTTGGATGATCAAGAAATCACAAACTATAATCCTTTTAGTAAGTTAGAGGAACATTAGACCTTGCCATTTGCTTAGTCACTGGACACTTGGAAATGCTTGGCCTCTCAATTAATCCTGCAGTTGAATCTTCATATACATATTGTCTTCCCCATTTAGAATATCGATCCCTCAAGTTATAAGGATTATATGATTTTTCTATTTGTATCCCCAGTACTTGTCACACTGTTTGATACACAATAAGGATTTCAACAGTTTTCATTAATTAAATAATTCATTCATTCCTTCATTTAATAGTGTTCCAAATGGCCACATCACTCACTCACTCTTTAGATCAAGGAAGTGATAGGAGTTAAATATCTTTTCTTCATGAGAAGGAAGTGATTAATTTGAGTGGGTAACTATGGTATAAAAACAAAAGACAATAATAAAACTTAAAACAAAAACCCAACAAGCTAATAGGACAAATAGTCAGGGACCAGATTTTTTTTAAAGTAACTGAGGAGGGGCATCTAGGTGGTACAATGGATAGAGAACAGACCCTGGTGTCAGGAGGACCTGAGATCAAATCCGGCTTCAGATATTTATTAGCTGTGTGACCCTGGGCAAGTCACTTAACCCTGATTGCCTCCCTAAAAATAAAGTACTGATCTGGCTACATCACTATCCTGCTCAGTAAGCTACAAGAACTTTCTGTAAAAATAAAAGTTTTCGGGGGATTTCTGAGTCAGAAGAGCAATAATATTGAGGACTAGATATTTTTCTTTGATCCTGTCAACTACTCAGATTCCTCCGAAATAGAAATTATACACCAAAAATAAAGGAACTTCAACTGTCTCATAGTCTAAGATACCCAAGATCCAAAGGAAAGTTTAAAAACCCTCAGAAACAGATGCTAATTAATTTTGAACTCACTCAGCCTACCTCCCCCAACTCCCATGCTACCTACAGTGAGGCAGTACTAGAAGGCCTAAGAACCCAATGCAGGCTTACAACAAAACTCACCCTCGCACCCCACTCCTCTTTCTTTCCAGTGCTTGGGAGATCCTGGCTTCAATCTATGGAAATCTGCCAGGGCAACAACAGACAGGGAGCACAATAGGTGGCAGCCCTTGAGGATCAAATGCCTGCTGGGATCCAGAGAAAGAAGGACAGGGCATTGTGTGTGTAGGGGTGGGAATGTATGTAACACTGAAACCAAAGTCTGAGGGAAAATAACAGCATCCACCTGGGGTCAGTTCTGACCATGCAAAAGTCACTTGGGGCAGAGACCTTAGCTGGTGAACCATGAATTTCTCAGTGTTGGAGGATGATATACTTTGAGAACCAGCCCCAACAGAAACTACCACATGAGAAGGGAGAGTCAGAAAGTGAGCAATAAGGGAAAATAAGGAGGGAGGGAAGGAAATCTGAAATTATCAAAGACCTCAGAAAGAAGCATACTGAAAGAATGATCATAAGCACATAAGTCAACAGGGAAAATGTCAACAACAGAAGGAAATATGGCCTCTATATCTGGTAAACAAATTCAGACATCTATGAATAAATATTGCAAAACAAAGGGAAAATGACCCAAAATTTGGGGAGACAGAAGACTCTCTGGAATAAGAGGAAGACATGGAAATACAACATACTGTTCCTGAGTAGTTCAAAGAGCATTGTGAATTATAATAGCAGAAATTATTGACTGCACAGCAAAAATAATGGGCAGAATAGAAAAAGTAGAATCTGTAATGACAAGTCTCACCAAAGAAACAAAAGAGAACAACAGATCAGGAATGCAAATATACAGAATTGAAGGCAAGGACAATAACATTAAAAGAAAATATGTTCTATGCAAGAAAAAATGTACTGATCTTATAGATAGGATGTATAGAGAAAACTTAAGGATCATAATGTGCTTACCATAACTGCATAATAGGACATAAAACCTTAATACCATGATACAGGAAATAATGAAGAAAAACAACCCAGAACTTTTAAATGGAGAAAATGAAATACCAGTCAAAAGAAATTCACAGATCACCTCCACAAAAAAGCTAAAGGCTGAAAACCCCCAAACCCAGAGTTGTTAAATTTAATAATTAAATTCAGAAATAACAAATTCTATAAGCAATTAGTAGAAGGTCTTCAAATAGAAAGAGGTGGAAATGAGAAAATTCGAATAACACAAGACTATTATTCACCCACCAGAAAACATAAGAAAGAATGGAATAATGTGTTCTGCAGAGCAGGGAAGTTCCATTGCAGCCCAGGGTAGTCTTCTCTATACTTCTGAGTTTAACTATTCATGAAAAAAGATGGGCATTCAATGATAAAGAGGAATTTGAATATAATTAGAAAGATGTCCAGAACCAAGAGATTTACTTCTCAAATACCCCAAACGACAGAAATGCAGGAGGAGTAATAATAAATCCAATAATAAACACGGAAGCCAAGGACAACAACAAAGCGACAGTTGAGTAACCCATAAAAAAACCACAACTTTTTTTTCTAAATGTATACAAGGAGAAAGGGGTAAAGGCAGAAATCTGGTAGAGATAACAGTGATGTGGTAGGCCTGTGTTATGAACAGAGTTTAATAATGTCCTGCCTACAGGTGAATTGGTATTTGTTTGTTTTCTGGGACTATTTTTACAACATGAGAGGATACATGAAAAGGGAAGGAGAGAAGGGAAATAGAGAGGAATTCCTGTTGTACCCAGATCAAACCAAAGGCTAGCAATTATGGGAAGTTTATCTTTCTGGTTGCTGAAAGAGAAGAACTTAAAGGGGAGTGGGTGAGGAGGAGGGAAAAAGATCAAAAATGGGGGGATAGGAAGGATGCTTTGTTTTAATGGTAGGAGGGGTTTCCACTGATAAATGCTACTATAGATAAAGAGAGAGATTCTGGGAAGGGAGATGGAGAGCTTGCACTGAGTATGATCTGATAGATTTAGTTCTTAAAAAGTCCACTTGTCCTACCAAGGGAGGAAGAGAGTTGGAATTACTTGAGGCAATTAGCACCTAGGGGAGAGGGAGGGCATGAACCCAGGAGGAGATTTTGAGTCAAATGGGGAAAAAGGCAACCAAGGAAGGATATAAATCAGTAATGGGCTGAATAATCAGGGAAGTAGTGGGACAGAGTCCCTACCATGGGGCAGCGTCCTCTCTGACACCTGCAATAATTGGCATTGCTCTGGGAGCGAGGCACGCTGGAAAAGGAGAATGTATAACAGATGGCAGAATTAGGATTCAAAAATATCTCAATAGCTTAGTTGAATGCATTAGACTAAATAAGGTGGAATAGGCATAGTGGAATTCACCTGTAGTTTCTGCTGCTGGGGAGGGCAAGACTGGTGGATTGCTTGAATTCAAAAGGTCTGAATGAAAGCCAATTGGGTGTCCACATTAAGTCCAACAACATGATGAGTCCCTCGGAGTAAAGCAGGAGGGGCTCAAAACCCAGTAAAGCATAAAAGGACAATTTTTTTCAATATAGAAAGAACCTATTTAAAACCAAAAGTGAATCTCATTTGCAATGGGGAAAAACTAGGTCATTTTCTAATAAATATTTTAGGGGAGCAAGGATGCCCACTTACCCCAGTGTTATTTGTTTTAGTTCTGAAAATACAAACAACAGCAATGAAGCCAAAGTAAGAAGTTAAAGGCATAAAGATAGGTAAGGGTGAGGGGGTAAAAACTATCCCTATTTGCTAATGATACAATAGTTTATTTGGGAAATCCTAGGGACTCAGTAAAGATATTAATTGAGACAATAGCTTCAGCAAAGTAGCAGTTACAAAATAAATCCTCAAAAATCAAAAGCCTCTCTATAAAATCATAACAAAACACAAAAAGCAATAATAGAAAAGGAATCTCATTCCAAATATATACAAAATGCATAAAATATCTGGGAATCAACCTATCAAAGCACACAAAAGGCTTTTGTACATTCAATTACAAGGTGCTGCTTAAAGAAATAAAGAACTTAAATAGCTGGGGGAACATTCAGTGCTTATGTCTAGGCCATGCAAATATAATAAAAATGGCAATACTACCTAAATTGATTCATACTTTTAATGCCATACCAATCAAATTACCAAGGGGATACTTTATAGACCTTATAATAACAAAATTAATTTGAAAAAACAAAAGATCTAGAATATCAAGGAAAATGATGGAAAGAAATAGGGATGAAGGGGGAATAGCAGTTTCAGACTTAGGAATGTATTATAAAGAAGCAGTAATAAAACCCATCTGGTAGTAGTTAAAAAAGAAGAGTGATAGACCAATGGAATAGACTAGACTAGGGAGAATCAGAAACAATAGAACCCAATAGCTCTGTTTGATAAAGAGGAAAACACAAATTGCCTAAGACAAAACTTGGTATTTGATAAAAACTGTGGTGAAAAACAAAAAGCAGTCTGGCAGAAATTAATCTTACTAACCTTTACACCACATTCCCCTATATGTTCTAATTAAAGATCATACAATTAAAAAATTGGGGGGCAGCTAGGTGGCACAGTGGGTAAAGCACCAGGCCTGGAATCAGAGAGACTGAGCTTCCTGAATTCAAATCTTGCCGCAGACAGTTACTAGCTATATGACCCTTGGCAAGTCACTTAACCCTGTCTGCCTCAGTTTTCTCATCTGTAAAATGAGCTGATAAACCCTCCAGTATCTTAGCCAAGAAAATCCTAAATGGGGGTCACAAAGAGTTGAACATGACTGAAAAATGACTGAACAAAGACCAATTTAAAAAATTAGAAAAGAAATCATGACTCTTACAGCTATGGAATTCTTAACCAAATATGACAATAATAACAAACTCACATTTAGATATCACCTACTACACAACTAGGTGGCTCAGTGGATAGAGCACTGGGCCTGGAATCAGGAAGACCTGAGTTCAAATCTTAGCTCAGACACTTGCTAGCTGTGTCACCCTGGGCAAGTCGCTCAACCCTGTTTGCCTCAATTTCCTCATATGTAAAATGAGTTGGAGAATGATGGAACTACTCCAATATCTTTGTCAAGAAAACCCCATGGACAACATTGCATGCTATGGTCCACAGGGTCATGAAGAGTCAGACACAACTGAACAACAACAACAGTGATGTGTCAGGCACTGTGCTAAGTGCTTTACAAATATTATCTTAATTGATCCTCACAATAAGCCTGGGGGATGGGTGCTATTATCTTTATTTTTCAGTTTTTACTTGGGCACCATCTAGCTGCCTGAAGAGATAGAAGTCATTTACAAAAAAAAAAAATAGAAAACTTTGATTACTTGAAACTGAAAAGATTCTGCATAGACAAAATTGATGCATAAGAAGGGAAGTAGTTGATTGGGGAAAAAATTGTACCAAATTTCTCTAATAAGGGTTTGACATCTAAGAAATTTCAACAATTAATGAATATATAAAGCTAATATCCCATTCTTTAATAGATTACTGTCCAAAGCATATGATAAGCAGATCACAAAAGAAACACAAAGTATTCACAACCACATGAAAGAATGCTCTAAATTACTACTAATAAGATAAATGCAAATAAAAATAGAACCCTTAGGTTTAACATTGTAGCTTGCAAATTGCCAAAAAAGCGATAAAAAATGGCAATAGTCAGTTTTGGCGGGGCTGTAGAATGACGTGCACACTATTACATTGCTGGTAGAGCTGTGAAATGGTCATCCTTTTGGGAGATCAGTTTTCAATTATACAAAGTAACTAAACGTCCAAACCCTTTGTACCAGAGATTTCATTACTAGATTTATACCCCAATGAACTCATCAATAAGAATAAAGCACTCATACATAACAAAATATTCAAAACAACACTTTTTATGATAGCTAAGAATTGAAAACAATGTAGATGCCCATCAAATGGGGAATGGATAAACAAACTGTGGTATATAAATGTTATGACATATTACTGTAATGTAAGGAATGATGTGTCATGAATATAGAGAAGCAGGAAAGATCTATACGAACTGATGCAGAATGAAGAAAGCAGAACCAAAGAAACAATATTCATAATAACTACAATGATGTAAATGGGAAGAACAACTACTCACCAAAAAATCAAAAGAAAATGTAGCAAACTATAATGATGAAGCAGGGCTCAACTGGAAAGATATGAGAAGACACCCTGAAACCTACCCCTTCATGGAACAGGGACGTCCATACACATTTAACATGTTCTTAAACTTTTTTCTATATATTGATCAGTTGTACTGATTTTTTTCTCTCTGTTTGTTATATGGGATGGTATCTGGGAGGGGGAGAAGAGGGATACTTGGGATACCTATAATGATGTAAGAAACAGAAGATATCAATTAAAACTTATTAAAAGAACAAAAAAATAATGATTGGGAGGAGTAGGGAGCTAGACCATATTAAGCCATTTTATGTCATTAACATATTAGCAGTCAGTCAAAAAACATTTATAAAATACTTACAATGTGTCAGGCACTGTGCTAAGTGTTGGGGATACAAAGAAAGACTAAAAAAACATGGTCCCCTCTCTCAGGGAATTTACATTCTAAAGGAGATATAATAAAAAATGTGTGTGTGTGTGTGTATGTACATATATATATTTATAATGTGTATGGATGCATACATGTGTGTATATAATGCCATGCATATGTATATACATTATACACATATAGTCAGTACAGGATGAATGGTAATCTCAGAGGGAAGGCATTAGCGTTGACATGAATGAGTTTATCAGATTAGCTTTAATCAAAGAAGAGGCCCTTGACAGAATAGAACATGTTAGAATGAGGGAGTGGACACGAGTTATGCCTATGAAAGCAAGTCAGTGTGAGACACCATAGGGCCAGCCATATGGTGTGATGAGGACAAGGGGCTCCCTGGGAATAATGCTGACAGTGAGAAAGAGGCACAGAGAAGGGAACAGAAAGGGAACTAAAGAAAGATATATTTTGTCTATTTCAGAATTTTCCCTAGGGCTTGAACCTACTTGACTCCCCTTGTGTCAAGTATATGCTTGCCTGTTTTCTTTCTCTTAGAGTGTGTTGTTGTTTACTCAATTAGTTGTATCCTGTTCTTTGTGACCACATTTGGGGTTTTCTTGGCAAAGATATTGGAGTGATTTGCCATTTCTTCTCCCACTCATTTTACAAATGAGGAAACCAAGGTAAAGAGGGCTAAATGACTTGCCTAGGGACATGCAGCTAGTAAGTGTCTAAGGCTGAATTTGAATTTAGGTCCTCTTGACTCTGGGGCTGGTACCCTATTAACTGTGTGTAACAACAGTGTTACTTGCAGCTACTGTGGCTGTGTAAAGCCAATAACACCAACACACAGGAGGGCTGCTAGCATAGGTTCTTTGATCTGCTTTTCTAAAGGAAAGCAACTTTAAGAGGCTTACAATCTCACTTTAATTAAACATACATATATTATTCACTTAGTTCAGGGGAAAAAGTCAGCACCCTGAACTTCAGAGAAAACACAAACAGAAATTACAAGCAGAAATTTTATAAATAGAACAAATAATACAAATCAGCAGACAGGGCTTCTAACCATCTGCCCACAGCAATACATACATAGTTACCAGAGAGAGAGAAGCACCAACATGTGGGTTTTCAAAGCTGGGGGGGCGGGGAGCTCCTTAACAGAAAACTCTTTAAATGAGTGAGCCCCCAAAACAAAATGCTAACCTCAGAGTATGCATATAGACACTCCTTCTGGGTCAGCCCACAGAGGACATCACAACCTTGTGACTCGAACTCATGTGACTTAGGCTTCTTTGTGACTTAAGCAGGAGATCAAAGACTCTTGATTCAATCAAAGGCAAGGGTCAATCAAAGGCACTTGATTGCCTTACTGCTGAGAAGCATTGCAAAAGAAAAAACAGCAAAAAGTCCCACTTTGCTTGCCATTACACTATGACACCTAGGGGCTCCTCTTAGATTATAATCTGTGCAAAAAGAGTACACATTGTGGGGGTTAGGGGTAGGGGCCCCCACAATCTGGAAAATCCACATAAAATTCTTTGGCCCTCCCTTCATACCAGATAAGAAGTCTGATTTTTTTCTTTTTCTTTTATGGGGTGTTTATAGTACCTTATTATAATATTTGGGTTAAGTATTTGGTCATAGGCTCTGTGTTGTCTACTGGCCTTTACATGTCATCTGTGGCTTCCACAAATGCCCCCCAAATTTTCATTTAATTTCTTATGCCAACCTGTGATATATTAAAACCACAATAGGGAAAGTGGCATTTTGGGAGAGATAGCTGTAACTTAACTGTCCCTCGTGTCATAGTCTCCTCTCCCTTAGCACCTAGATTCTTATTCCATATAACAAACTGAATTCAGATGTGACCTCCTTTTCTGATTCACTCTAGTTCTTAGTACTCTTTCCCTCTTTAAATTACTTTGTTTAGAGTCTGTATGTATAGTACTTTCTTGGGTACACATTATATCCTCCCAGTAGAATATAGCTCTTTGAGGGTAGGGACTCTTATTTTTCCTTTGTATTTCTATGTGTCTCTCACATAGGGTTATAAAGCTAGAGCTTGAAGAGATCATCTAGGTCATCTAGTCCAACCTTCTTCTACTTCAGGTAAGAAAACTGAGTTCTAAAGTCACTTGCCCAAGGACATAGAATTAGTAAGTGTCCCAACCCAGAATTGAAATACAGCACTCCTGGTTCAGCACTCTTTCCATCATTCAGCCCTGCCTCTCTGGGTCTAGTTCAGAAGAATTACTCTGAATATACACTTGTTCAGTGAATGAGGATTTCTGAAGACATCCTGAGATGTCCTCTGCTCCCAGCAAAGTTACTTTACTAGAAGTAGTTGCCAAGAGAATGATTACTGGGGATGTCAGGAACAAGGCAGAGGAAGACAAGATGCTAGCCAGCCTTGTTTTGCTCAGGAGCCCTCCTGAAAAATTTACCTTGGCTACTTTAGTTTAAAGAAAATAAACTGTACTTCTGCCCACAACCACCTAATTAGGTTGTACTCTATTATCTCTGGACTTCAAAATGACAGCTAAAGCAGATTAAAGCTGTTTACAGCCAATAGGAAGGAGTATGGTCGCTGCTGGCAATATTTCTTTTTTGCTTAGTAACCCAAGTCTGGTCATAAATCTATATTCTTCTTCAAGGAGGAAGGCCATGATTAAAGGATTCCTCCTGCAGCTGTGGCTCTGTGATAAGAGCTTTATGTTCAGACCCTCCTAAGCTACAAAAAGGAAAAAAAATAATCATTTTGCATTGAGTTAAGTTCTATAATTTTTTATGGGGGGGAGGGAGGGATGGAAGGCAATGAGCTTGAGAGACAGAGTTTGAGCAAGGGAAAAGGAGACAAGTAGTTTGGTCAATGAGTTATTGTAGATTTGCCAGGGAAACCTGTATCCGATATTTCTGACAAGCCACTGGGATTTGTAAGAGTCTTCAACTGTTATCTAACACCATCTATTTCTCTGCAAATACACACATGCACAACCACACAGAGAGAGACCACAGGCATTTCTTTACTAGAAAGGGACTGGTAGCTTCTCTACATTTTAGACAAAGCTGGCTTTTAGCAGAAGCCTTCTTTCTCTAAAGTTTGCCTTGTGAATTCTCTATTGTCTTTTTCTTCTCCCTTTTACTCTTTCACTTCTCTCTTCCTGTATCAAGTGCCTAATGTATCTGAGACTGACCCCAAAGCATTTAAATTCATTCACACTAGGAATGTTGGTAACTTAATAAGGTGTTAGCCCCTCCAAAAATTTCATAAAAGGACTCTTCGAAAAGGGACTGCTTAACTCAAAAGGATTAGATCAGTAATAGTGACATTTAGTTATTACTGAGAAAAATCACAATCCCTGGATCAGAGATTTGGAGCTGGAAGGGAACTTAGAGACCTTCGCTTCCAAACCCTTCATTATTCAGATCATAAGGTCATAAATTTATATTTAAATAGATTTAGGGGTAGAAAAGAGCTTAAAAGCCATCAAGTGTTAGAATTGTAAATCTAGAACTAGAATGGACCATACAGCTCTTTGAGGTTTAAAAAGGACTTTACAAATATCTCTTTTTATTCTCTCAACAACCCTGGGGAGTAGGTGCTTTTATTTTATTATCCCTACTTTGTTGTTAGGTCGTTCAGTCATGCCCCCATGACCCCATTGACCTAACATGCCAAGCCCTTCTACCGTTACTTCTCAAAGTCTTTCCAAGTTCATGCTCATTGTTTCCATGACACCATCTATCCACCTCAACCTCTTTTGTCCCCCTTTCCTTTTGCCTTCAATTTTTCCCAATATCAGAGTCTTTTCCAATGAATCCTGTTATCTCATTATGTGGCCAAAGTATTTAAGCTTTAACTTCTGTATCTGACCTCCAGTGAATTGTCTAAATTAGTTTCCTTAACTATTGACTGATTTGATCTCATTGCTATCCAAGGGACTCTCAAAAATCTTCTCCAGCACCACAATTTGAGAGCTGTTGATTCTTCAGCACTCAGTTTTCCTTATAGTCCAACTCTCATATCTATACATTGCTACTGGAAAAACCACGGCTCTGATTATACAGACCTTTGCTGGCAAGGTGCTGCCTCTGCTTTTTAGTATGCTGTCCAGATTTGCCATAGCTTTCTTTCCAAGGAGCAAGTATCTTTTCATTTTATGGTTGCAAAAGCTGTCTGCAATGATCTTTGAGCCCAAGAATGTAAAATCTGACACTGCTTCCATTATTTCTCTCTCTATCTGCCAGGAAGTGATGGGACCACTTGCCAAGATTTAGTATTTTTGATGTTAAGCTTCAAGCCAGCTTTTAGTCTCTCCTCTTTCATCCTCATCAAGAAACTTCTTAATTCTTCTTTACTTCCTACCATCAGAGTGCTATTGTCTGCATATCTGAAATTGTTGATATTTCTCCTGGCAACCTTAATTTCAACTTTTGAGTTATCTGGCTTGGCATTTTATATGATGTACTCTGCATATAAGTTAAATAAATAAGATGACAACATAAAGCCTGTCATACTCCTTTTCCAATCTCGAACCAATCAATTGTTCCATATCAAGTTCTGTTTCTTCTTGGCCTGCATACAGGTTCCTCAAGAGACAAATAAGATGATCTGGTATTCCCATTTCTTTGAAGACTTGCCACATTTTGTTGTCATCCTCCAAGTCAAAGACTTTAATGTAGTCAATGAAGCAGATGTTTGTTTGTTTTCTATAACTCCCTTGTATTTTTCCATAATCCAGCAAATGTTGACAATTTGGTCTCTAATTCTTCTGCCTCTTCAAAAACGAGCCTGCTCTTCTGATAATTCTTGGTTCACATATTGCTGAAGTCTATCTTGCAGAATCTTAAACATAACCTTGCTAGCATGTGAAATGAGCACACTTGTTTGGTAATCTGAACATTCTTTTGCATAGTACTTTTTAGGAATGAGACCTAAACTGATCTTTTCCAATCCAGTGGCCACAGTCAAGTTTTCCAAATTTGTTGGCATATTGAGTGCTCTGCTTTGACAGCATTGTCTTTTAGGATTTCATACAGCTTGGCTGCAATTCCATCACCCCTGCTAGTCGTATGATCAGCAATGCTTTCTAAGCCCCACTTGACTTCATTTTCCAAAACGTATGGCTCTAGATCAGAAATAACACCATCGTGGTTATGGGTGATTTTAATATCTTTCTTGTACAGTTCCTCTGTGTATTCTTGCTACCTCACAATCTCTACTACTTCTATTAAGTCTTTACCATTTTTGCCTTTTATTATGCCCATTTTTGCATGAAACATTCCTTTATTATCTCTACTTTTCTTGAAGAGATCTCTATTTTAATCTCTATTTTATAAATGAAGAAACTGAGGAAGACAGAGATTAAGTGATATGCCTGAGGTCACACAACTAGTAAGGATCTTAGGCTGAATTTGAACTCAGGTCTCCCTGACTTTAGCTTCAGCACTCTATCTACTATCCCATTATTATAAAACTGAAAAAGTAGGTTATGATTCTTCCAGGGTAGTTCAGCTCCTTATTTTACAGATGAGAAAACTGAATCTTAGGGATGTGAAGTAGCAAATAGTAGAGCTGGGGCATTCGAATGCATGTCCTTGGACTCCAACCTCAATTATGTTAGGGTAGAAGTTTGGAGAATGCTGATTTTGGCTTAGTACTTCTTCAAATAATACAAAACATAAACCACCTGACTTTCTAGGCTTGTTGATTTAGAGCTCAAAAGTTATCTAGTTTAATCCCCTTATTTTTTTATATGAGGAAACTGAGGCCCTGCGATGTTGAGTAATTTGCCTAAGGTCCCACAGGAAGTAGAGGAGAGCTAGGATTCAAAGTCAGGACAGCTAGGTGGTACAGTGTATTGAGTACTGGGCCTAAAGTCAGGAAGACTCATCTTCCTGAGTTCAAATGCTGCCTCAGACACTTACTAGTTTTGTGACCTTGGGCAAGTCAGTTAACCCTGTTTGCTTCTGTTTCCTCATCTGTAAAATGAGCTGGAGAAGAAAATGGTAAACCATCTCTGCCAAGAAAACCCTAAATGAGGTCATAAAGAGTCAGACATGACTGAAATGACTGAACAACAACTTCTGACTCCAAATCTAGCAAACTTTCTGTATCACAGGTAGACAAAATTCACTGAAATTAGCCTGGAAAACAATCTAGCCATCTTTACCTTGCTACTTTTTTATCTATGTCTATGACTTCAGTGGATCTCAGTGAGTGGTCATCAGTAGAAGAGAGACAGAAACAGGGAGGGTGAAGAAAAGAGGAGAAAAAAGAGATAGAAGGGAAGAGAGAGAGAATGAGACAGACAGAGAGAGAGAAAGAGAGAGAAAGAGAGAGAGAGAGAGAGAAAGAGAGAGAGAGAGAGAGAGAGATACCACCCAGAATCCCACACATTCCCTGCAGCCTGCCCAGAGGCCTTCCTAGATACTCGATTCTGCCTTTGTCCCCTGCTGCTTAGCAAGGAGGCTGCCAGGGGCAGGCTCAACTTAAAATGCAAATTGAGACTACACCTTCAACAGTGCAAGAAACAATCAGGATTGGGAATGAAAAAGGAATCCAAAATGGAATGATTCAGCCATTTGTTTTGTGGGGTTTGATCATTTCTTCCTGACATAACATTGCTTGATTATGGTGGGGAGGGTAATTAAAGCAATAAAGCGCAAGCCATTCAGAAGATAATGTGGAAGACAAGCAGGGCCAAACCTCAAGCCTTCAGCAATTCAAGGCATAACTTATCTCAGCATGACACATGCCCTGAGTTTTGTTTTATTTCCATAGTAAAAAAAAAAGGGGGGGCAGGAGAGCAGATTTCAATCAAATGTGGTTTTTCTTAATTTTAGTTTTGGGGGTAATTTTTAAATTAGAATATATTTATATCAATATCTTAGCTAGTATTAAGTTTACAATGTTGGAGGTTTAATTTGCATAATAAAACGCTATGCAACACGAGATGAGGGTTAATCAAAGGGTTTTATCACTCTTTTTAATTATCTTCATTATGTTGGAACAAGATGTAAATTTTAATTCCACCTTGTTAGCTAACGGATTCCTACCAAATTTTGGATTTGCTAATCACCTGTCATTTTTAATAGAAGCAGATGCTGGGGATATTTTCGTAAACTAAATGCCCTCAGTATTGTAAGCTTTATTAATTTGATTGTTATATAATTTAATACCACTTTGCAATTATTAATGCTTCTTTGTATACCCATCAATATTTCTACCCAGAAGACACTGCTCATACATGAGTAAAAAAACCTTTCTTACCTCAGTCCCAATCCAGCCCCCTTTGCACCTTCCTCTTCAATTTACTCTCCACATAAATACATTTGAAGTTCATCCCTGTAAACATAGCATTCCTCCCCCTTCTTCTCCCCAAATCTTTAGTCACGGCTGGTACCTTGATATTAGGTTATTTTCCAGAGGCACACAGTTATCTGCCTTTCTGAGAGGATACAGTTAGCTTACTCTTAGCCCAAAGACATGAAAAGATTTACTGAGGGTGGTTATGTGTGTGTTATACTTATCTGCTATT
Source organism: Trichosurus vulpecula (assembly GCF_011100635.1). Taxonomy (NCBI): domain Eukaryota; kingdom Metazoa; phylum Chordata; class Mammalia; order Diprotodontia; family Phalangeridae; genus Trichosurus; species Trichosurus vulpecula. Next base: position 52,992,758 of record NC_050581.1, on the reverse strand, counting down.
CCAATCACAGGGAATCCAAATGAAAAACCTACCTGGTAATGGCCCAGACCCATTAAAGCTCTACCAGGCTTCTTCCACTACTTGGGGCACATCCTATTTAAATGATTGCATAGCTTAGGAGTAAACACCAAAGGGAGGAACTTCCTGAGCACCCACAGATAAATGGGGTGGCACAAAGAGATGCTGTTCAGTGTATTCCCTCTCCAGGCAATGGTCTGACATTTCAGGATGATATGCCAAAGGATCAGATGGGTATAAAACAATAGGGTGGCTCCATTAAAGAAATAGACCTGGCTGAAAACAGCAGTGTTTGGGCAATGGGGTTAGGGAGGGTAAATAGAGCCTATTCTATCTCTAGGCCAATAACACAAGCCCCTGCTCTAGCTCTGAAAAGTTGGCCAGGTTTTTTGAGAATGGTAGTGATCAGGACTTGGAGTCAGAAGGCAGCAGTCTGACGCAGTATACATGCAATCAGATGAACTAGGTTCAAACCCTACTCTGACATAATTGTTGTGACATTAGGAAAAATACTTGATTTTCCTGGGCCTCAGTTTCCTCTTCTATATGGCCTCTGAGGTTCCTTCTAACTCTAAATCCATGATCCTGTGGTCTATGAGGCACTGAGGTAGGGCAGTGGCTAGAGCACTGGACTTAGAGTCAAGAAGAATTGAATTCAGGTCTGGCCCCAGATACTTACTAGCCATGTGATCCTGGGCAAGTCATGTAACTGCTGTCTGTCTCAGTTTCCTTAACTGTTAAAATGGGGATAAATACAAGCACTTAATCTCCTAGGGTTGCTGTGAATATCAAATGGGATAATGTTTGTTAAATGCTTAGCATGGTGCCTGCACCTAGTAGATGCTTAATTTTGTTTTCTTCTTTCCTTCCTACTTCTGTTTACAAACAGTTCCAAAAGAGGTGGTTTGTGCTGTCCCAATAATCTAAGGACCCCAGAAATTAGATGTGGGGTATAGTATAGAGAATGCTAGACTCATTTGTGAAATGCTATACGGAGGTCTCATTTCATTCTCACAACAACCTGGAAGGTAGGTGCTATTATCGTTTCCAATTCATATGTGAGGCAACTGAGATAAACTGAGGTAAAGTTACTTGCCCAGGGGCAAACAGCTACTAAATATCTAAGTCAAGATTTGAACTCAGGTCATATCTGACATAATCCACTCTGCCATCTAGCTTCCTAACTATATGAGGTAGGAATCAAAGCTGTGTCTTCCTGACTACAAACCTTGCACTCTCCCCACTGCTTATCATGCCCCTTCAATGCTACATGGAAATCAGGGGACCTAAGATCTATTCCCAGCTTTGCCACTCATTGTCTGATCTTTGGGAATTCACTTCCCTCAGATTGCTTATTTGTAAAATGAGGGTGGTTGGCCTGCAATTTCTAAGACCCTTTCTACTATGAAAATTATATGAAAACAAATGATCACAAAGTAGACTGATGATGGAGATCCCTCTGATTCCCAGTATCCTGCTTGTTTGTTGGTTACAGATTTGCCCTTGAGCTCATTCTCTGTTCCCTGTTATAACTCATGTTGACCATACAAGTCCCCAACCTCTGAAAATGAAGGCATCAATAAAGAAGTCGTCCTCAAATACATATATTACAGTCATAAGAAAATTCAGTATATGGAAAACCAAGTTTATAAAGGAGAGACAGAGAAGTTGGGAGATGCTTCTTTGTTTTTACAAGTGGAATTTACCATAGACTTCCTTCATTAGAATGGAAGCTCTCAGGGCATCAGTCATGTTTTTGCCTTTCTTTGTGTCCAGAGTGCTTAGCACAGTGCCAGGAACATATTTAATGCTCAATAGAAGTTTATGAAACAGAGAACTTAATTGACATTTTAAAATTTCCAAACAAATACTGCTTCCAAATATTTTTTACATGAAGTGGCTGGATTATTGTTCTTTGGCATCTTTTCCAACTCTAAAATTCTCTGATTTCATGATCTATAAATAGCACCTACTGACTCAAGCAGGTAAACCTATTCTAATAGCTTAAATTTATAGTGCTCTCTAGTTTATAAAATGTTTTCTTTCCAACAATTCTCTAAGGGGCACATGCAAATATTATTCTCCCCATTTTACAGATGAGGAGATCAAAACTTAAGAGGTGAAGGGAATTGCCCAGGCTGCACTGGTACCTGAATCCCAAACTTTTTGACTTGGGGAGTACTAATGGCTTTCTCTTGTCACTATCCCTTCTATCAAGTATCTTTGTCTTTTTTCTGCTGAGTACCATCACAAAGAATTTTTTTCTTCATAACTGTAGGAGCTCTGGTACCCAGCAGAGATCATTATTGATTAAAAAACCTTTCATTTCCCAAAGCCAATAGCAGAAATGACTGATCTGTGTAACACATTCTCTAGTGACCCCAAAAGAGAATGCCAGGGAGATTACACATGAGTCAGAACTTCAGTGTGTGGGCAGATGATTGGATCTTTAAAGCTAACTTTAAAGTTACTGCTGGAATATCTTAGTATTGTACAAGAACTGCTCTGACATGACCTTTCAGAGACTTCTCTTCTTTTCCCTGGAAAGGACAATGGGAAAGTCTCACAATTCCTTATTCTCTAAACTAGTATGTGAGCTCCAAGGTGAATATGGACATACACCGGTGGGGCCTCAGGAAAATAGCCTGGCCATATAGCCACATATCAAGGCATACAGGGAGAGAGATGGTTGAGTTAAATAGCTTTTTAAACCTCCTTTTAGACCTCAGATAAAAGTAATCTCTGATTGACACGGTGATGGTAGATCCACAGGAGTTCCCAGCTTTAATTAAGGAATTCCATTTCCCATGTACACAATGACTTTTTGTACAAGGTTGGCCTGGCCCTGGTCCCTTTGTTAAGAGATTTAGGAGATCTTCTAATTGTGGGTCTTGTACCATGTTATTCCTGTTCAGAGCTAGCCTTTAGCAAAATGTTGAAGTAGGAAGTTTCCCATTGGCCTTTCCCACCTTCTTGTCCAGCCCACCTTCATCCTATCACTCAGATGCCACTGATTTTATAATATCTTCAGGCTGCCTAGACTCTTCATTGACCATGCTATGGCCTAGTCTTTCTTTAAAAATTCTTCCTTTTCGGGGCGGAGCCAAGATGGCGGCTGGTAAGCACGGACTAGAGTGAGCTCCGTACCCGAGTCCCTCCAAAAACCTATAAAAAATGACTCTGAACCAATTCTAGAACGGTAGAACCCACAGAACAGCAGAGGGAAGCAGGGCTCCAGCCCAGGACAGCCTGGATGGCCTCTGGGTGAGGTCTATTCCACACGGAGCTGGGAGCTGGGAACAGAGTGGAGCAGAGCCCAGCCTGAGCTGCGTGGACGATCCAGACCAGAAGCCGGGCGGAGGGGGCCCTAGCGCCCTGAATATGTGAGCTGCGGCAGTTACCAGTCCCCCCTCGACCCACAAACACCAAAGACTGCGGAGAAGGTTAGTGGGAAAAGCTGCGGGAGTGAAAGGAGTTCTCGGTTCGGCTTCCAGCCCCGGGGGCAGCGGAGGCGGGGCAGCTACAGCTGTTGTTACTTCCTGCTCCAGGCCCACCTGGTGGGAGGAATTAAGTGGCGGATCAGAGCAGGAGTGCAACACCCTGCTGAAGATCTAAGTCCAGCCTGGACTGGGGGTCCTTGGGGAAGGAGGAGTGCGGCTCTGACAGAGCTGGCACCTCCCCCCCAAACGTAGAACATAGAACTCGTTAGTCTACAAGCAGTCATACCCCACTGAAAAACTCAAGGGTCAAGTTAGTTGGTTGGGAATATGGCCAGGCAGCGAAAACGCGCCCAGATTCAGTCTCAGACTTTGGATTCTTTCTTTGGTGACAAAGAAGACCAAAACATACAGCCTAAAGAAGACAACAAAGTCATAGAGCCTACAACAAAAGCCTCCAAGAAAAACATGAACTGGCCCCAGGCCATAGAAGAACTCAAAAAGGATTTGGAAAAGCAAGTTAGAGAAGTAGAGGAAAAATTGGGAAAAGAAATGAGAAGGATGCGAGAAAACCATGAAAAACAAGTCAATGACTTGCTAAAGGAGACCCAAAAAAATACTGAAAAAATACACTGAAGAAAACAACACCTTAAAAAACAGACTAACTCAAATGGCAAAAGAGCTCCAAAAAGCCAATGAGGAGAAGAATGCCTTGAAAGGCAGAATTAGCCAAATGGAAAAGGAGGTCCAAAAGACCACTGAAGAAAATACTACTTTAAAAATTAGATTGGAGCAAGTGGAAGCTAGTGACTTGATGAGAAATCAGGATATTATAAAACAGAACCAGAGGAATGAAAAAATGGAAGACAATGTGAAATATCTCCTTGGAAAAACCACTGACCTGGAAAATAGATCCAGGAGAGATAATTTAAAAATTATTGGACTACCTGAAAGCCATGATCAAAAAAAGAGCCTAGATACCATCTTTCAGGAAATTATCAAGGAGAACTGCCCTGATATTCTAGAGCCACAGGGCAAAATAGAAATTGAAAGAATCCAACGATCGCCTCCTCAAATAGATCCCAAAAAGAAATCTCCTAGGAATATTGTTGCCAAATTCCAGAGCTCCCAGATCAAGGAGAAAATATTGCAAGCAGCCAGAAAGAAACAATTTGAGTATTGTGGAAACCCAATCAGAATAACCCAAGATCTGGCAGCTTCTACATTAAGAGATCGAAGGGCTTGGAATGCGATATTCCGGAGGTCAATGGAGCTAGGATTGAAACCTAGAATCACCTACCCAGCAAAACTGAGTATCATGTTCCAAGGCAAAATATGGAGTTTCAATAAAATAGAGGACTTTCAAGCTTTCTCAGTGAAAAGACCAGAATTGAATAGAAAATTTGACTTTCAAACACAAGAATCAAGAGAAGCATGAAAAGGTAATCAAGAAATGGAAATTGCAAGGGACTTACTAAAGTTGAACTGTTTTGTTTACATTCCTACATGGAAAGATGATGAGTATGATTCATGAGACCTCAGTATTAGGGTAGTTGAAGGGAATACGCATGTATATGTATGTATATGTATATATATATATATATATGTTTATGTATATATATAAGTGAATGTGTATGTATGTATGTATCTATGTGTATATGTATGTATGTGTATGTATGTGTATATATATATGTGTGTTTATGTATGTATATATATATATATATGTAAAAGAGAGAGAGCAGACACAGGGTGAGTTGAAGATGAAGGGAAGATATCTAAAAGAAATAAAATGAAATTAAGGGATGAGAGAGTAACATACTGAGAGAGGGAGACAGGGAGAGATAGAATGGGGTGGATTATCTCACATAAAGGTGGCAAGAGGAAGCAGTTCTATGGGAGGAAGGGAGAGGGCAGGTGAGGGGGGAATGAGTGAACCTTGCTCTCATCAGATTTGGCCTGAGGGGGAATACCATTCATACTCAGTTGGGTATCTTACCCCACAGGAAAGAAGAGGGAGGGAGATAAAAAAAAAATAAAAGGCGGGGGGATGATGGAGGGGAGGGCAGATGGGGGTGGAGGTAATCAAAACAAACACTTTGGAAAGGGGACAGGTCAAGGGAGAAAATTCAATAAAGTGGGATGGGTTGGGAAGGAGCAAAATGTAGTTAGCCTTTCACAACATGAGTATTGTGGAAGGGTTATACATAATAATACATGTGTGGCCTAGGTTGAATTGCTCAACTTCTTAGGGAGGGTGGGTGGGAAGGGAAGAGGGAAGAGAATTTGGAACTCAAAGTTTTAAAATCAGATGTTCAAAAACAAAAAAAGTTTTTGTATGCAACTAAAAAATAAGATACACAGGCAATGGGGCGTAGAAATTTATCTTGCCCTACAAGAAAGGAAGGGAAAAGGGGATGAGAGGGGAGGGGGGTGATAGAGGGGAGGGCTGACTGGGGAACAGGGCAACCAGAATATAAGCCATCTTGGAGTGGGGGGGAGAGTAGAAATGGGGAGAAAATTTGTAATTCAAAATGTTGTGAAAATCAATGCTGAAAACAAAATATGTTAAATAAATAAATTGCATTTAAAAAAAAAATTCTTCCTTTTCTCCCTCCTCACAACTATCCTGCCCTAAGTGTTCTAAGTGGTTAAGGGGTAAACAACTTAATTAAATAGATTTAAAATATTATGAATGTTAACAGAAAAACTAAGGTCATGTGACTGATTAAAAAAAAAACTTCCCAAATTTTTAAGAAGCAGTAGAAACTTGGACCTGAAAGGGACCTTAGGAGGCAATGTGCTATAGGGGGAAACATGCCAAATTTGGAGTCAGTAGCTAGGTTCATATCATTCCTCTACAATTTACCATAGCTAAGATGCAATCTCCCTGGGCCTATTGCCTCATCTATAAAGTGAAGGAACTGGTCTAAATGGCTTCTAAAATCCCTTTCAGTTCTAGGTTTTTGATTCTGAGTTATCTAACTCAACTTGACATCCCACATGAGAATATCTCCTACATAATTCCCCTTACATTGTAAGCTTCTTTTTTTTTTGGTTTTTTGGCAGGGCAATTGGGGTTAAGTGACTTGCTCAAGGTCACACAGCTAATACATGTGTCAAGTGTCTGAGACCAGATTTGAACTCAGGTCCTCCTGATTGCAGGGCCGGCACTCTACTCACTGCGCCACCTAGCTGCCCTTGTAAGCTTCTTTTGAGTAGGGATTATTATATTAATTCGATTTGGATCCCCAGTACCTAGCATAGCAACTGACACATAATAGGTGCTTAATAAATGCTTGTTGTTTGACTTATTTATTAATCATTCCAGGCAAGTAGCCTTCCAGCCTCTGCTTGAGCTCTACCAATAACAAGGAACTCATTTTTTGGCAAAAGTATCTCCTTTCATTAAAATGCACCTTTTAAATGCATGGTTTTTGTGTTTATATCATAAGCAATTTTGGGAAAAGAAACTCTCCCTATAGTCTTCCAAATTGAAGCCTCCATTATAACTAAAAAAATAATAGCAAAAACCACATCCTGTAGAGATGGAATGATCCGGCAAGGTTTACAACATTCTGACCTACTAGATCCCTGCCTCTCTGCTTTGGGGAGGGTGGAGTGCTTTACCATTTATTCTCTGGGACCAATGGTGGTTTTTCACTTACTCAGAGTTTGGTGATTCTTTCATTTATCTTGTTGTAGTCATTGTGTACAGCACATGTGGTATCGAAAGCTGTCCATTCCATTTTGGACAGCTCTAATTGTCAGAAAGTCCTTCTTCATATTGAGATAAGATCTGGCTCCCTGTAACTTCCATTCATTGCTCCAAGTTCTGCCATCTGTAACCATGCAGAACAAGACTAATCCCTCTTCCACATGACAGCCCTTCAAATTTGCTAGCCTCCTAATCCTTAATTGGTAGAATTGTAGGTTTTGTGACAAAGTCTGAAACGAAGAATTTCAGGTAGGGAGGGGAAAACTCTGGAAGCAGGTGCACATTCCTTGCAGCCCTAAAATCATACCATGGACACAGCTGTTTTTTTCCCTATAGATAAAGTCAACACTATTCCTGGAGGTATGTATAGGTACCAATATGTGGATAGAGTGCAAATAAGTATAAGCCAAGAGAATCAGGAATGTTAAATAGTCCTATTTACAGTATAAATTCTGAATGTGTATCTATGTATGTGTATGTGGTGAGAAAGACATAGATGGAGATAGAGAGAATGAGTGAGAGAATGTGACTCCAACTCATCTTCAAAAGAAAAAAAATGCAGTGTGCTTGTGGGGATGATCTTTGCTTGTCAAACAGAGCTCACTAAACAGTGCTCTCAGGCTTTGCCTATCAGTTAACAGGGCAAATGAAATTTGGAAACTAAAAATGAGTTGATTTTCTCTCTCTCTCCCTCGATGCTAATGTTTTTCCCCCTTTTTTCTCAGAAACCTGTATCTTGAAAATGTCATGACGCATCGCAATCACTGAAAACACAGTCCCAGTAATTGGAAATGGTTTTCAAGAGTGTATTCAGTTAGGGAAAGACATTGGTCTCAAAGCATAATTCCAGACAACAATAGTATGGAGGGATATGGGAGGAGAAAAAACACTTTTCAAATGAAGCCCTACTAAGATTTTAACAATATTAAAACTTTAGTGGCAGTATAATATAATTGAGGGGACATTGACTAGGTAATTTGAAATCCTAGCTTCTCCTTCCGGTCCTATGACAAGTTGTACAAATATATGTGACCCTTGATGAGCCATTTAACATGTGAGTCCCAGTTTTCTACTTTGTCAAATGTTATATCATACATTGAAGAGTTGAGGGTGAGAACTGGTTGATATAAATGGAGATAAAATCATTTTGTAAAACACGAAGCATTAAATGAAAAAGAGATTAATAACCATCCTGCCAATGAAGGTTCTGATATTTAAATTTCTAAACTTTGTTTTTCTCTCCTTTAACTTTCACTTAGCACAAAAGATGCTTAAGAAATGTTTACTATTGAACTCAAAGCATGAGAAAAATGAATAACTCCATATCAATACATTAATTGACCTATGGTTTTATTGGTGTGGGTATTTTATCCACCAGAAAAGATTAAAGTCCATCCATGGCATCTTATCATATGATTCTTGTCTGAGTATTTCTATTAACTAGATTTAAAGCTAGAGATTTTAGAAACCATCTGTCCTTCATAGCTAGCTAGCATTTTACAGATGAGGAAATTGAGGCTGAGGGAGGTTAATGACTTGCCCCAAAGCATACAGGCAGTCAGGTAAGGGGGGAGATTTGAGTTCAGGTCCTCAGATTCCAAATTCTTTGATCTTTCTACTATGTCAGCAGTTCTCAAAGTATGTACTGTGGAGCCCTGGGGGCCCCAAGATTCATTCCAAAGGTCCATAAGATCAAAACTATTTTCATAAGAATATCAAGGACTCTATCAAAATGCTCCCCCTATTTTCCAACTACATATGTGCTCGAGATATATTTTCTTTGTATGCTTCAACCAAAACATCACAACAAATTGAATTCAGAAGCAGATATGAGAATCCAGCTGTCTTCTATTGATCCAGACAATAAAGAGAATTGCATAAATATACAAGACAATGCCACTTCTCACTAAATTTTTTTGTTTTGGAAAATATACGTTTTTTTTTTTTAAGTAAAATTATTTTAGGCTAATGTGTAATGGATTTGTTATTGTTATTTTTAATTAAATTAATAAATATCATTAAAATGTACCAGTTTTAATTTATAACATGCTAAGTAATGATAGATATAACTCACATATACAAAAGCTCTGTGGGGTCTTCAGTTACTTTTAAGATCATAAAGGAGTCCTGAAGTCAACAGTTTGAGAACTGCTGCAGTAGTATATCATGTATCCTTCCTTTCTTAGAGGAACTGTCCAATGTACTGAAGGCTTTCTGATTCTTTTCTTATACAGACAGTTCTCGCTGTAAGTGGACCATTTTGCAGACCTCTACATAAAGTGATTTTTACATAATGTGAACTTGCCCCTACCCACCCACTTCACTCAGCCTATATAATAAAAGCATACACAAAATAATACCTTTATACAAGTTATAAAAAGTACTGAAATGCAGGCATATAAAATACTGGACCATGATAATAATCGGAATTATGAAACGAAAGGTAAAGTTAATGACAAAGTATGCACAGTAATGCACAGCAAAATTAACATAAGTGTGCATTATGTTGCCCTTTCCCCACCCACTGGACCTAGCCTTTATCACTGGTGGCTGGCAATGCAACTATTTTTATGAAGTTTTCAAGAAATGTTTAAACAATGGTTCTCTTTTTACCTTGTGTATCTAGCAATAGCAAACAATATTATGCTCAACTTGTCTTTGAATTTTTTAAAATCTTGATGTGTTTGGATCCATCTTTCCAATACAAGAAAACAATTACTGCTTCTGTGAACTTTTTCATTATGACCTTTTTTGGTTTGACCTCAGGTTCCAAAGCTTCCCTTTCTTCTTCTGCAGCCTTTGCAACTAGCAGCTCAATAGGATCCTTATTCATACTCTTCATTGGGATTTCTTTCAGAATTCATTATATAAAGTTGAATTTGTATAAAGTAAAAACTGCCTGTATTTTGATACCTGTGCCTCACTCTGGTTACCTCTGTCCAAGGCTCATAGAACTAGAGTTGGAAGACACTTAAAGGTCCCCTATTCCAACCACCTCGTTTTATAGTTGAAACAACTGATGTCCAGAGAGGTTGTGTGACTTACTTAAGGTCATACATCAGTAAGTAGCAGAGTCAGGATCTGGTCTGAAATTCCAAGAGCTGATCCATAGTTGCTCTTTCTACTATACCACATTTCCTCATCTATTGGTATATGAATGCCCAACCTATTTTTCCAATCATGCATATCCTCAGTATTCTCTTTAATAATATTTCTTGCACAAAATTCACCATAAACAACATGTTTTAACTTACTTACTCCCAACATATGTCTTTCTATTGCATTACAGGTTACCCCCAATTTAGATTCTTCTCAGACTGTGAGCCACATAGCATGACTGGGAGAGTATTGCTGTCAATCAGATAGACTCTTCCAGCAGCAAGCACCTTAGTATTGTTAGAAGTGTTGGGCAATCAGATACTTGTCCGAAAGTAGCACCTATTTCAGATATATGTGCTCATCTACATCAAGTTTTCCTGATCCTTCCTACAGTTTATCCTGTTTCTGTCTTATTTGCAGATAATTTTTGTTTTCATGTTATGTCCCCATTAGCCTGTGAGTTCCTTGAGAGTAGGAGCCTTTGTGTTTCCCATGCTTAGCATGGTGTCTGGCACATATAAAGCACTCAATAAATGCTTATTGACTGACCGATTGGCTAATTAAATGGGTTCAGATTATTCATCATAATCTGGGCCATAAATGTGATCTTACATCATCCCATTTCTAATTGCTTTAAGAATGATGCTTTCCTTTGCTATTATATTCCAGGTTTCCTGGAGGAAATGTGTTTTATATATGCATATTTATGACAAAGATATAATGTGTATTTATAAATACTTGCATAGCATATGCCCTCCTTCATCTTTTCTCTTAAGAAAAGAGGCTGGGGCACAGGTGTTAATACAATAATGCAAATATTAGCATTCAATTTAAGAGGTTAAATTGCCCAGAAATACTCCTTTCTAAAGGCCAACTTTCCCTTTTTCCTCATTCTCCAAAAATGCTGTGATATTACTTTTGAGTGTATTATGTTATTATCAAATCATTCTATTGGGTAACCTCTAAATTTGTAGACTTTTGTCCAGAGAAAGAATAGAAAAGTTGAAAGCTTGATTTTTGTTAATGACCTGAAGTTGGTCATTTTATCACCTTACATTCAGCCCCAAGGACCATATGCTCCCATGCCTCCATCCCCTCAACACACAATTTTTAAAATAAATTTACAGATAAACTACTTTGGCTTGGTGTGGAGAGGTCAGCCAAAATAGTGAAAAATTAAAATTATTGATTATCTTAATCAAAATATCATTTTATTACTTTCAAGTAAATGCTCCAATTCAAATGAATAAAACATGGCTCAGATGAAATCTTTGGAGTGCTTACCTGCTTTAAGGAACAGATCATTTGTAATTAGTGCATCAGTTTGCACACAAATTTCTAAGGTACTGGAAGATTTGAAAACAGATTGCTCCATTTAATGTAAAAATTGCACATACAATTCATTCGAGCTATTCATTTATTTTATTTTTCTGCAAAGTCTATCTTTTTCATTCATTCATAAAACATTTATTGAGCACCTTTAACTTTCAAATAACCACAATCATTATGTGGAAAGCTTTGTGCTAGGCATTGTGTATGGGGGTGGGTGATGTGAAATATAAAGCTGCTGTGTTAGACACTATTTGTTTGCTAAAGTAGATAACTTTGCACAGCTCTCTGTCACTCAAATCCAATAGACAAGTAAGTCAAGACATTACCGTCATGATGTCATTGGTCCTCTTTGAGAACGAGGGATAAACAATATAACTCTAGTAGGGAAAAGAAGGATAATAAACAAAAAAGTGAGAAAAAGGTGAATTTGAACAAACAAAGTATTCCAGATATGTAAAAAGTAGGTATTTCTGAGTAAATATTCAAGGAAGACTTCCAAGAAGTCCGTACTAAGCAGACTGTGTCTGCAGTATAGTCTTTGTTTATTATGTGTATTTTTTTGCTGAAGAGTTCCTGGAACAAATTTCCTGTTGGTCAGAGGATGAATTCTTTTCAGTCATTCCCATGGCCTTCAGCCTCTCTTGAGTGACCATATTTTCTGCCAGGAGTTGTCAACAGGCATTTATTAAGCACCTACTGTGTGCCAAGCATTGTGCTAATCACTGAAGACACAAAGAAAGGCACCAGATAGTTCCTGCTCTCAAGGCTGATGGGGAATACAACATGAAATTCAATTCATTCTCATCATCATAGTTAAGATAGTCTGCAAGGTCAGGTTGAATTAGGAGAGGAAACAGAAAACCGACGATCTTAAGAAGGACTAAGGTTCCCTACTTTAAGGAGAATAACACAATCTGAGCCCCTTAGCAGTTTATTGAAGTGATTCTGCCAGTGATTGCTGGCCTATATAATGTCTAGCTTTCAAGCCCAACGTATCTGCATCTGACTACATCTCCAGAGAAAAACTATAGTCTCAGATGGCTATATGGGAATTCTTCAACCAAAGACTGCCAGAGAGAGGGAGAGAGAGAGAGAGAGAGAGAGAGCACTTGAGTTCATAAATGAGAGCCCCCACTTTACAAAACTACATGGGTCATGTCTTTTCAATACCACAAAGGCTTTATTATGTTTGTTGATCTCCTGTAGTATATCTTTGCCATCCTGGCAGCTTCTTGGTACCACATGGACAGTTTATTCATTATTTTACTGCAAACTGACATGATAAACAATAGACAGGTAGACACATAGAGAGATAAACAAATAGGTCATAAACATCCACAGAGTATTGGCTGAGTGTGCCCAGGTATGTTGGCATACTGTGTGATCAACATTCCCATTGGCCATTCCCTTAATTTGGTTGGTGTAACTGGTGGTTGGAGAAGAATCTTCTCATTTTCTCAGTAGAAAAGATTGATGATAATGTTGACTGCAAGATATGCCACCTATGGGATAGATAGGTGGCTAGATAGAGCAATGTAGGTATCTCTATCTCTGCCTTCCACTTTTTTTCTCTCTCTTTTGTTCACACACACACACACACACACACACAATGCTTCACAGATTTATATCATTAGTCCAGATTTACATGCAAATGTCCCTGGGAGAAGTAAAACTTTAAACCTTTAATTGCACTCATAGTAAGGTATACAAAACTTACTAGTTCTTCTCCAGTGTGTCTGTGGAATCAAAGTGAGTTTTCATGCTAGAGGAAGAATGAGGACAATAGCTCTCTGGGAGTGGAGGGTTTCCACTGGGCAGGGAAGGGTACCAAAAGTGCTCTTTGGAAAGGGGGTGCTGAAGACAAATTTTGCTTCCTTAATCACATTACTTGCAACCCACTTTTAGTGACAAATATAAGAAATAAAGGAGGAATAACTTAGCAGTATGATAGGAAAAGAACAAAAATTATCCCTCCCTCAAGGTAAGTACAGTACAATGTTGGGATCCTTTCCCCAAAACTGAGAAAATGAAACTTTGAAAAATATGCACAGATATATAAACAATTAATTGATAAACATTTATTAAGTACCTGTTGTGAGCCAGGCATGGTCTTAGGCATGGTGATACAAAGACAAAAAAATGGGAAAGCCCTTTTATGAAAAAGAAATTATTAGTAATCTAGTTAGGCTTTAAATAGCATTATCTAAATGAAAAATATCCAAGTGTGAGATATCCCAGCAAGAATAGCTCCAATTTCCTGCCTGAATGATAACTAAGGAATAGACTCTTTAATATCATCTTGATAACATTTTTATAGGTTCATGTTGGCCCATCAGATTGCAATTTGTCACCTGCTATCTAACAATTTTCTAATTCTTCATCACTTTACAATATAAAATAGGAGACAGGGAATGTAAGGCTTTATTTTTTTTAATTAACAATAGAAAGGGGGCCCAGGCCTTCTAGTCATTCCAAATGATTTTTGCCAACTTGAATAAGAATGGTGGCAATAATCCAACAGGCATTATGGTATTTACCTCATTTGATTTTTCTCCCTGAATGAACTCATGAAAGAATAAGTAAGGGAAGCTCTCCCATATCTTCCTTCCACACAAATGCTTGACTTCTGGGTGTAAGTTGAACAGTCAACTAGTCTAAAGTTTTGTGGGACTGGCCTTATTAATGTTAAAGGAATCCTGTCGGACCTCTAGGAAATGTCCACCTTCTTACATTGTAACTTTGGCAGAAGTCCTTGAAATGGTCCTTCAGGACGTGCTATTTGCCAGTGACTGTTCCCACATGGCAATAAGCCAAAAGATATGTAACCACTTGCAAATCTCAGACCATAGTTAACCTGGCTCTGGAGAGTGAAAATCAGCCCAAAGAGATAGAGATTATTTACTGAGCCTCCTCTGGGGTACCCCAAGTTACAGCTAAGGATTTTCCTTGGTAAGGCAATGTAGAACCAACCATGCAGTTCAGATACACAGCCATGTCTTGCTAAATCATGAGTTTAGACACACGGGTTAAGACAGTGAAAATAAAGAGGTGCTTGGGGAAGTTAACAGTATCAACAGTAGTATTTTAAGCCATTTAATAAACTTGGGTTCAAAGATCTGTCATTCACCATCCCCATGGAAGCTAAAGCTATTGTGAATGTGATGTTCCATTGCCTACCTTGTTCCAGGTTGTGACTCTAAGCTGGATTTAATACTCCTCCAACAGGCTCAGCATATCCTCAGAATAGCACACTACTAGGCATATTTTCTTGGCTTTCACCCTAACAGTTTGGTCAGGGTCAGGTCATTGGGTCTGAATTATTGGGGGAAGCAATGGCATATGAATGAAGTCTGCATTCAGGAAAGGTAGAAAATCTCCTGAAGCCAGCAGATAGAACTGCAGTTATCCTTCTAAGCTTTTTAGAGCTTCATAGATTGCTTACTTATTTCATCCTGTAGTTTTCAATTTTTCTTCAGTCCTGCAATTTCCTGTTTTGCCGTCTATGATATTTTTGTCTTTTAAAATGTATTTTATTGACGCTTTTTAAAATTGTTATAACTTCTCCCTATCCTAAATAGAACCCTTCTATGCAACAGAGAAGTCTAAATAAGCAAAGAAAATCAATATATTAGACCTATCTTACAGCATATGCCTCATTTTGCACATATAGCCTGTCTTGTTGCTGAGAGGAGGGAGTATTTCAAAGTCACTCCTCTGACCTTAAGATTGGACCCTGCTTTGATCTCTGATGTCTTTCACTATTATTTTCCTTCACCTTATTGCAGTTATTGTGTAAATTATTGTGTTGTTGTAACAGTAAGGCAATAATAACAATGTAGGTAACTGTCAAAATGCCTTTGTAGTTCTGTATCACAAAGTATACGAGACTCTCCACATAGAAGGTAGAAGAAGTAAACCATTTATTCAGACACCAGAGAACCATATCCCACAAGTCATTTATCTAGTCAGTCCACTTCATCATAACAGCAAGGAACCCAAAACATTCAATACACGATATAACAATCTGGAGCCTCACCGTCCCAAAACCTCTCTGACCCCTTGCTGGGATCTCCCCAAAGACAAACTCACAGTACAGCTAAGTCAGCCTGTTCAGTTCTAATAATCACAAGGGGGGCCATTAGCAGCCATAACATTTCTCTCTCTCTCTCAGCATTTTCCTATGACATAACTTCCTTTTCCTGTCAGGAAGCTCTTCCCACCATGTAACTTAGGTTTCCTGTGATGTGAACAGTTCACATGGCCTATTAATGGGTGGGAAAGATCTTCAAATCTAAATTGCTACTACAGTTTTCTGTTAACTACGTTCTATACATACTATTAATATTAGTTTATACAAGCCTTCCTAGTTTTCCCTGAATCCTTAATATTTGTTTCTTCTTTGGTTAAATTGTATTTCACTGTATCCACATACTACAATTTATTCAGTTATTCCTCAACCAATGAACACTCTCTATGCTTTCAACTCTTTGCTGCTATAAGTGCTACCATTAATATTTTCCTACATAAGCCTTTCCTTCTGCTTTTGACCTCCTAGAGAATATGTCTAATAATATTATTGCTGGGTTAAGGGAAATGTAGTGTTTAGTGGCTTTTCAAGTATAATTCTAAATTGCTTTCCAGAATTATTGGGCCATTTCACAGCTCTACCAACAGTACATTAGGGTGTTTATCTTTTCACAGTCTCTCCAACAATTGCTATTTATGTCTTTTGCCATTTATTTTTTGCAAATCTGATGTGTATAATGAGGTAAAACCCCAGAATTTTTGCATTCGTATGTCTAGTGTCATTAGTGATTTGGAGCATGCTTCATTTGACTGTTGATTATTTATATTTTTTTGAAAGCTGCCTATTTACCTCCTTTGACCACTTATCTATTGGAGAATGGATCTTGGTGAGATAGATAGATAGATAGATACACACATATATGTATATGTGTATATATATGTACATATATGCATACACAGAAACATATATATTTCTGTAAAATCAATACCATGTATATCTGGGAAATGAGATCTTTGTTGGAAATAATTTCCATTTCTATTCCATTCCCTTTAGTTTTTAGATTTTCTTTTCATTACAGCTGCAATAACTTTGTTTGCACAAAAGCTTTTTAATCATAGTTTATGTAGCTTTTTATTTTATTGTTGTAATAATCCTTCTCTTGTTTGATTGAGAATTTCTCTCCTAGCCATAGTTCTGTAAGGTACCTCTTATTATTCTCCTCTATTTTTTGTTTACAATGTTGTTGCAACAATTCAGCTAGCAGCTGTTGTGGGTGTGCAAAGGCAACAGAACCCCAACAACAAGAAAGCTGCCAGCACAGATTCTTTGGATTTGCTTTACTAAGGAAAGTAACATTAAGGGGTTAACAATCTTACTTTAATCCAACATATACATATAAACTCACTTAGTTCAGGAGGAAAAGCCAGCAACCTGAACTTCAGAGCCAGTGCAAACAAATTACAAACATACACAATATAAACAGATCAAGTCACAATACATAGTTACCAGGAAAGCATCAACATCTGGGTTGGTGAGCTGGGGAGCTCTTAACAATGGCTGGCCCAGAGTCATGTACCACTCCTCCTGTGGTTCAGAGCCCCAAGCAAACAGCTCTGTGATCTCTTTTTATAAAGTCTTTAGACATCATCAAACATCATCTGGGTGACCAGAACTTAGATGCATACTATTGGCTCTGGTCTTAGCAGCTCCCCTTAGGGCCCTGGGGGCTTCACACCCACATTGGCTTAGCACCTAGTAATTAGGGGTTTGGGCCTGTGGTTTAGCACCTAGTTAGACTCAATCAAAGACAATTAATTTAGCATTCTAAAACAGTAAAAAAATTCCCACCTTAATTACCAATACAAATGTTGCGAACATTTATATTTATTTAGGTTATATCTACATTTTGAACTTAGTGTTTTATAGGTACAAGATAAGCTGGCAAAAACATAATTTCTGCCAAAACTCTTTTCAGTTATCTCAGTAATTTTTGCTAAATAGGTAATCATTACTCAGGAGTTTGGGATCTGTTTTGACAAAACCTAGTCTCTTGTGTTTGATTGCTTCTGGGTCTTTAATAAATCAACTTAAAAAAATAAACAGTATCAGAGAGTTTTAATGACTAATGTTTCACAATATTGTTTAAGATCTGGTAATTCTTAATTCCCTTCATTTCTACATGTGTTTTGCTATTTCCCAAGGATTTCTTGACCTTTTGAATTCCAGAATGAACTTTGTTATTTTTTTGCTTCATTGTACAAAGGAACTCCATAATAGATTGTTTACTATTACATTCAATCTGTAAGCAAATTTAAGTAGTATCTTTAAATTTTATATGTTGGTTTGGCCTAATTATGAATAGTGACTGTCTTTCCAATTATTTATCTTCCTGTATAAGAAGCATTCTATAGCTATATTCATGTGAGTGATGAGTATATCTTATAAGGATAACTCACATAAATTTTATTCATTTTTTGTTATTTTGTGTGGAATTTCTTTTTTAGTTTCTTCCTGCTGAGTGTTGTTAGTGATACACATAAAGGCTTATAATTTTGTGGGTTTATTTCATATCCTGCTAATTTACTGAAGTTATTAATTCTTTCAATTAATATTTTCATTGAATCTCTGGTATTATATAAACAAACCATCAGATCATCTACAAATGGAGATAATTTTGCATTCTCTTTGCCTCTTTATTCCCTTAATTTATTTTTTCCTAATGTAGTCAAAATTTTTAGAATTATATCAAATAATATCTGCAACAAAGCCTTCTACCCTATCTTTACACCGTTCACCTCCCCACCACTTCGTTCTTCCCTTTCATCACTCATTTAACTTTCTGATTCACAAAATACTAGAGGACTATGTAGTTTTATGGTGAAGTAAAGGATTTCAAAGAAATTCTAAGCTCTACATGACTTCCTGGTTAACTTGCAAATTTGGTTTAGCATTTGGAACAAATATAGCTTTTTCCACTTGAAGCTAATGTCAAAAGTGGCCAGGAGACCACCAACATTAACAAACTTAGGGCATTTTACATTATGCTGCTAATAGAGTACTATATTTTTATAAGATACAGATAGAAGGACTTTTATAATATTGTTGTTGGGGAATAGGATTGACACACTCTTCTTAGTATAACAACACTTTCTAATTTGGGGTAAGTCATTTTTATGTGGCTTTAAACAGGTTCTACCTTCTAAACAATTCATGACATCTTGAGTTCAGTTTTGTCATCTGCAAAATGGAAGAGTTGTTCTAGATGTTCTCTGAGATACCTTCCCTCTTTAAAGCAATAACAAAATCTATTTTTCTGACTTTACTTTTCTCTGGGCTCAAAATACCACCTTCTTCGGTATGCCTTTGTGTTATTAAAGTATGATGTTTCCAGAATTATGCCAGTGAACATAGAGAAATACAAGATAGTTCTTGACCTCAAGTAGCTTACAGTCAAAAAGGGGAGACAAATCTGATGTGAAATAATCTGAGGACAATGTAAAATCGCATCTTCAATGATCATTTTTATAATACAGGTTGTTAATGCTTTAAGATTTCAGAGGAGCCCTTCTGCTGTGGCTTCCATTGGGGCTACAGTAGCACCACAGCCATGGCCATCTGATACCCCATGGCTGTGGGCCTCAACAAGGGCCACAAAGTTACCAAAAACATTTTGAACTGCCACTGCCGTGTGCACGTGACCAAACACACCAAGTTTGTGAGAGATATGATCCAGGAAGCATGTGGATTTGCCCCTTAGGAGAGGCATGAGAGGCACGCCATGGAATTGTTAAAGGTCTCTAAGGATAAGCAAGCCCTTAAGTTCATCAAAAAAAGAAGCATGGGAGCTCAAATCTGTGCCAAGAGGAAGAGAGAGGAGCTCAGCAATGTCCTAGATGCCACAAGGAAGGCTGCTGCCAAGAAGGACTAAACTGGGCACTGCCAAACTTCCCCACTTACCCAATAAAGATTTGACAAATAAAAAAAAGATCTCAGAGGAAAAAGAGATCAATGTGGCTTGGAAGAGGCAGAGAAAAGTTCATGGAAGAATAGGATTCAAAATGGGTTTCAAAGAATTGAAAAGATTTGGATATGTGATGGGGGAAGATTTTTCCAGGCAAGGTAAACTGGAAGAATAAACTAGAAAATGAGGATAAGCATTTATGAGATAGTAAAGTTGGAACATATAGAAAAATAGCGAGAGGGTAAAATTGTATACTTAGGGTAGGGCCAAACTATGAAGGACCTTGAAAGTTAGTTAGAAGAATTTATCCTTGATGCAGTAAGCAACATGAGCCATGTAAAGTTCTGGGGTAAAAGAATTGGAAAGATGTTAGAAAATATTGAAGAATGGCAAACATGTGCAATACAGATTGGATTGGGAAGAGACTGGAGATTCTAGAAAATTTCCTTATTTCATGTTGCTACTTTTTCTCTCAAAATACAAGTGCTGGTTATGTGTCCAAAATTTAGTCTCATATAGATGTAGGTTTTTAATAAACTGGGTGGGGGGGGCAGAGATTGCATAGTAAAATTGCAGATAAAGTATTTTTGTGCCAATTTTCTGCAGATCTTTGAGATGGGATAGTTTGGGGAGGGGAAGGAGGAGGAAGAATCCTTGTATGTTCATTTTTCTAAATAAATTATGATATTATACGTTCTCCCTATTGAGGTTTGGGACCACGCATTATTGTTTGGGAATATTTGAAGATGTGGAGAGAAAAGATATAGGAATACCTTTTTCCTGGATTGTTCTCAGAAGAGTATTATTATGATTTTTCTTCAGACCCTCAATTTTGGTTTCTCTAATTATCTGGAGAGCTTACCTATAAAACACACATGCTTATTACATTTCATAGTTTATTACCTCAGAGAAATAACCGCAGTACTATAGGTCGGTAGTGTCAAACTCAAATATAAATGGGGGCCACTAAACTGTACATAAGGACACCTATAGTTGCATATTGACTTAATTTTGAAATGTAATGTCATCTGTTTCATTATATTTTTATTAATTTTCTTAAATATTTCCCAATTACATTTTAATCTGGCTTGGGCAGCATTTTGGAGTGTTGCAGCCAGGGCCCATGGGCTACATGTTTGACACCTCTGGTACAGATAATTCTTCTATCCATGTAGATTTCAGTTTAATAGTAGTAATAACCTACTGACCATGGGCCTAGTGATGAGCTAGGTGCAGGCCTCTCAGTTCACTTTATTGGATAAAAACCTTTCCATGCCTTTGTGGGGGGTTTAGTGAGTAGCCCCAGATGGTGTGACCTGAGAGAATCACTATTTGGTGGAAAAGTACCTGATGATCAACCTGTCTGCTCTCTGTTAGGCATGTCCCCTCCTAAAGAAGTAGTGTATCACAAGACCCATAGATATTGCCTTTCCAGTTTTTTAGGAATGGTTAGAGTGTGTATTCTACTGTTATAAGATTTAGGAATGCAAGTTTACAACCACATCACCATATGGCATGAGAGAAAGACTAGATTGCAGGCTATACTTTGATATACCAAATAAAATAAGTAATACTATTTTTAACCAGTTCTGAAAAAGAAGGGGAAAACAGGAATGAGAGAGAGAATGGGAGTCTAAAACAGAGAGTGTGTAGAACTAGTAACCAACTTGTTTGGCTGGAGAAAGAAACTGCTTTAATTATATAGTATAGAAGCAGTAGCACCTACCCACTGCCCCCTTTTCTCCCTCTATACTTTTTGCTTGGTGATGTCATCAGCTTCCATGGATCCAGTCTCTTTTCCGATAATACTCAGATGTGTTTATCAAGCCCTACTGTCTCTTCTGATGTCTACCCTTGTATTTCAAACTGCCTATTGGACATGTAGAACTGGCTTACTAAGGACATCTTACACTCAACATATCTAAAACTGATTTCATTATTTTCTCTCCCCACCAAAAAAAATCCCTCCCTTCTTCCATATTTCCCTATTGCTGTCAAGTGTAGCACTATGTTCGTATTTACTAAGGTTCATAACCTAAGAGTTATCCTTGTCTACTTACTCTCCCCTCCTACATCCAATCTGTTTACAAGTCTTGTGGATTCAACCTTCACAACATTTCTCATATGTGTACCCTTCTGCCCCTCCCCTGCCCCCAGTACCACTACTTGGTTCAGGCACTCATGACTTCATACTAGGGCTATTGCAGCAGCCTGCTGATTGGTCTTTGTCTCAAGTTTCACCCTATTCTAATCTATTCTCCACTTAGCTATCAAAGTGATCTTCTTGAAGTACAGGTCTTACCATCTCACTTCTGTACTCAATAAGCTATAGCAGTTTCCTAATACCTTCAGGATCAAATATAAATCCTCTATTAGGCTTTTAAAGCCCTTTAGAACCTGGCCCCTTCCTATCTTTCAAGTCTTCTTATACCCTATTTCCCCTCCATGTATCCTACATTCCAGTAACACCGGACACCTTACTGTCCCTCATACATGATACTCCCTCTCCGGACCGTGCATTTTCACTGACTGTCCCCTATGCTTGTAAATATCTCTTTCATATCTCTGTCTCCAGGCTCTTCTGCTTTCTTTCAAGTCTCAGCTTGGTTATGAAACCTTTTGCAGTTTCCCTCAGTGTTAGTGTTCGTTTTCTGTCTGATGTTGCTTCAAATTTAGCTTGTCTGTATCTCATAGGTGCATAATTGTTTGTATTTAGGGTATATGGAGCATTTAGGAAAGACTAGCACCTCTGGTATGAGAGCTTGCTGAGCCCTTTTCAGGGTTGCCCATCTACCTTTGGTGTTCATCTTCACCCAATCATCTATGGCTCCAAGAAGCTATAGCGTGTGCAGTTGCCACTCCCTGGTAAAACCATCTTGGCAGACAAGCTAAAACAGTTTACGGGTAACCTAACGGCATGAAACCCTTCAGTGAGTTAAGGGGATGACTACCGCAACATATGAAGACTTCCCCCACTAGAATGGAACAATTTGTTCCAAGGGTCATGAAGGTGGCTGAAGCAGGCATTATGCAACTCTTAGAGCTTGGTTAGACATTGAAGATTCCAAGGTCATCCATTGCATCTTGGGCCATCATTAGTTGTCCTGACTTTTGACTTGCCTCTGGACTTCATTGACTCCGGAGGAGAGTAAGGCTGATGACTTTGTGCATCTCTGCCTCACTTAAATCTAATTCATGCCAGGAATCAAGACATCACCCCATGGTATCATTGGTCCTCTTTAAAAGGAAGAACAAACAACAATTATTTGTATATTCACTCTCTCATTACATTCTCTTACATTCGTAAGCTCCTTGAAGGCAAGGATTATTTTTTTATAACCTCAGCATTTAGTACAATACCTAGCACATAGTAAGTACTTTATAAGTGCAGGTTGACCTGACTGTGCTGCCTAGCTGAATCACTTTATAGGGAAGCCTCCCCAGACTTGGTTGACTTGTAAATTTAATAAAGTTTGTGCCTACACATGTCTTTGGATTCTGCTTCCTGGCTACTTCCTGGCAGGCCAGTGCCATCCACTGGGGCCCAGCATGATGCAGTGCTAGATTTGAAGTCAGAGCAAGCTGGGTTTGAATCCCAGAACTGCTGATTTTTACCTGGGTGACTTTGAGTAAGTCACTAAACTTCTCTGTTTCCTCTTTTGTATGATGGCAGTATTAGTTTAGAAGGTCCCTCCCAAACCCAAGCCTATGACCCTATGATTTACTTCAGACTCACTATCCTCTGAGAGTGCCTGATGCTCTGGATTTTCTTTACCCTACTTCATCACCACTGTAGTAACCTTTTTCAGTTCTGAGGTTCCTAATCCCAGCTCCTTCTTGAACTGACTAGTAATTATCTTAGAGTCAGGGATAGCTAGCTATGTCTTCCCTTCTTGCTGCTATAAATGTGCTGGAGATATTTTGGGTGTCTTCTCCAATGCTATAGTCTGGAGACCCCCATTTCAGAGTGTTCTCCCCAATAGCAATCACTAGTGATTAGAGTCCCAATATTATTAAACCAGTTAATGCCAATTAGCTTTTACAAAGATGTATTTATTGAGAAGACATGGTAAGAGCAGAGGTACCGACATTTCTGCCTCCAAATAAGGGCACATATTCCCTTTTACCACTTCAGTACCTCAGGGAGAGTGGGAACAAGTTTAAAGCAAGTGTTGCAAACTCATTTCCTTCAGTATTTTGGGGGGTTTCATTTAGCAAGCTGTTGACTTGTTTTTCATGATTTTCTTGCATCACTCTCATTTCTCTTCCCAATTTTTCCTTTACTTCTCTTACTTGATTTTTCAAATCCTTTTTGAGCTCTTCCATCTCCTGAGACCAATTCATATTTTTCTTGGAGGCTTTTGATGTAGGATCTTTGACTGCTGACTTTTGGATGTATGTTTTGATCTTCTTTGTCACCAAAGTAAGATTCTATAGTCTAAGTCCTTTATGCTGTCTGCTCAATTTCCCAGCCAATTACTTGACTTTTGAGCTCTTTGTCAGGGTATGACTGCTTTCAGAGTGGAGAGTGCTTTGTCCCAATATTCAGGTGTTTTGTGCTGCTGTTTTCAGAGCTACTTCTATTCTGAGGTGGTATGATACTCCTCTCCTGGCCTGTGCTCTGGTATGTGAGTACAAGCACTCCTTTCTGCCATGTAACTGCTAGGAGGACTCCCTCTCCGCAACCACCACAAGCTCTGCCACCCCAGCACTTCTCCTCCTCCAAGAACTGTCAACCGGGACTGTGACCCAGATCCAAGCAGGACAAAGCAAGAGAACCCTGCCTGTGTCAGCAAAGAGATCTCTGCACTTCTACTCTGATTAGCCACTTGATTCTCCCCATAGTCTATGGGCCTGGAGCTCCTGAAGCCACTGCTGCTGCTGTTGCCATCACTGCTGCAGCCACCTCCACCGCCCTGGGTCTGGGGCCTGACCAGGCCCTTCTCTCATCTAGGTCCAGCAGTTTTCCCACTGACCTGTTATGTTGTCTTTGGCATTTGTGGGTTGAGAATTCTGGAAACTGCCACAGCTTCCAGTGATTCAATGCCCTGATGCCTACTCTGCCCGCTCTGCTCTGGCCTGGTCTGTCCTGGCACAGCCCACGCTGGGCTGTGCTCTGCTCCCAGCATGATGCGATAGACCCTTCCCAGCGACCGTCCAGGCTATCTTGTTTCACTCTGTCATTTCATGGGTTCCACAGCTCTAGAATTTGTTTAGAGTCATTTTTACAGGTATTTTGTAGGGATTTGGGGGACAGCTCAAGTGAATCCATTTTCACCCTGCCACCTTGGCTCTGACCCCTGAAAATTCATTTCCAAATGCAACTTAGCTGATAGAATTTCTCCCTTCCTTGTAGGACCCAGAATCTTGATGTTAGCATCAATTTACTGCTGAGCTAGATTGCTGTGCATAAATTTTGGCATGGACTCCAGTTCTCAGACCTCTGGAAGCTCTTCAGACCTATTGAAGCTCATAAATTCACCACCTAGGCCATTTGGCCTCCAAACACCTCTTCATCTAAGGTATGAAAGGAAAAAAACAAACAAACAACCAGGACAGAATAGCGGATCTATGCATTTCCAGGTCATATGCAGACCCAATTGGGCAGATTTTTACTTGGTGACTTTGGACAGAATATTCCATAAGTGCTAGGTCTCTCCTTCTTCAAAGGCTTACAATAATCCTTATTTAATGTAATTCACAGTACTATCCTATAGAAAGAATATTTTCCTTTGCTTTTTGCCAGACAGTAGCTAGGTAATCTGATCAACTAACATTTGCAAATGGGCTAAAGTGAGTTAGATTTCCCAGGTATTCATGTGTTACCCTTTTCAAGTAATATATACTTCTATAGGAGCCTTATGAATACAACATCTTAAGCCAAAGGAATGATTCAAATGGTGGGATTTCAGACACTGACAGGTAAGATTTTATTTTTCCTGGGGTGCGTGTATAGGGCTGGGGCTTGTTTGTGTGATGACCTTCTTATTACAATCCTACATTGTCTATGTGCCAAAGTCTCTCTGAAGATGACCATTAGACCACATGGGCCAACTAGCTTGCTAAACCCCACCCCCAAGATTTTCCTCTGACCATTGTTGAGAGTTAATGTTCTGGCAACATTACTGATGGTTCTGATTAATATATAAGTACCTTACCAATAATTTACAATGTGTTAGCACCAACCAGGCCATACATTTCAATAGGAAAGTTTATTAAATGGTTGCACATCATTTAGATCTGACTACAGCTTAGTGTGAATGGTGAGGTAGACAGTTATAATTTGTCAACAACTGCTTTCTATGGCTTCATTTTAAGTGTTACACATTTTATTATAAATGGCTTACTAAACATATCTATAACTCTGATAACTCCATTCACTTTGTTAGTAATGGCTTCTTGAACAGTTATAGCATAACAATAACCACAATGCAGATAAATATTTCATAAGGAATGCATTGTTATTTATTTATCATTTATAACATGTGTTCCCAAAGCATTACAGAATATTTATTAAACATTTATAGATAATTTTATGCTACTACTAGCACGTGATATCAATACATTATTAATTCCTGGAATTGCTGATGGATTGAGCTTAAAAGAAGGTATTGCCCACTGGGGTTCTTGCCTGTGTAGTCTTTATGAAAACAAAAAAAAAGGAGGAGGAGGAGAAGAAGAAAAGAGCTATTTTGGAGTTCCAAACTTTCATGAAAGCACTAGTCTTTTGGAGAGGTTTTTATTTGTTTAAATTATAGTTTGGGGGATTTGAACATCCTCTTAGCCATCCAGAACAAACACACATTGATAAAAAGTGGATTAAAGAAAGCTGGCCTCTTAAATCAGCTACTTCCCAGAAGCTTCTGTCTTTAGAACTGCCTGCAGTTGTACATTAACCTCATCAGACTGAATTTGTTTTTCCTTCTCCGTCAGCTCTTATAGCAAGCCTGGGAGTAGCTTTTCTTGGAGTGAGAGTTTGATATCAAGGCCATTCCACCTTGCAACCATTTCTATTTGGCCTCAATTGCTTTTCTATTCTGGCTTCTGGCATCTCTAGTCTAGTACCTTCATTACTAATGTTGTTTGAAACACACAGAGTTTCTTCTAAAACTTGAGACTTTTTTCACCAAGGTGGCCATTTTCTCTAATGAAGTTGTCTGGGTTGCTCTTTAACTAACAGATTGGAGTGGGGGGTGGGTTCTGAGATGGTCTCTTATGCCTGTAAAAACTGCTACACTGGTATAAAAATACTCATTGTTTCTTCTTAAGTCCAGATCCAACTACATCAAATGCTCCCTTGTAATAAATGAAAATATCTAACCCAGGTGTTCATGACCTTTTACTTATTTTTTGTTATGCAGTATTTTAATTCAATAAAAATTGTATACAATGAACCTTGGAAGAATGTGAAATTAATCTTTTAGATGGAATGTAAGAATTTTTAAAATTTTATTCTTAATTTATGTGATAAAACAAGCATTTCCACAACATAATATAATAAAAAGATTAGTGCACATGAAACTGTAAACCTACTATGCACAACTTGCTTTTTTTTCAAATATACAACAAAATTATTATATGAAAATTATCTTATGAAAGCAGCTGGTGGCACAGCGATGGCCTGGTGTCAGGAAGATGTGAGTTCAAATCTAGCCTCAGATACTTACTAACTGTCTGCTTCTGGGCAAGTCACTTATCCTCTTCTTGCCTCAGTTTCCTCAACTGTATAGTGGATATAATAATAGCACCTACCTTACAGGGTGGTTGTAAGACTGTAAAAAAGCACTTAGTACAGTGTCTGGCACATAGTAGGTACTATATAAATGCTTATTTCCTTCTCCCTTTGTATCATAGTGAAGCCTATGGCCCCCTTCATAGAATAATTTTTTTAATGAATAAAATGAGATATATAGAATTCCAAAGGTGAACAACTATATTGAAATACAGTTGCCAAAACATATTTTTAAAAATTCAACAACCCTTGGTTAAATTCTCAACCTCTTTTTCAGATTCTATTCAAAACCACCCAAAGCAGTGGCAATTTTTTGACAGCATATACTACATTCCACATCCATAACAGTCTACTACTCTATTAAGAGGAAGCAGGAGTGTTCCATTAACAGTTCGCTGGGACTCAAATTGTTCATTACAATTCATGAGAGTTCAATTACTAGCTTGGTGATGTAGAGAGTGGAGCACTTGACCTGGAGTCAGGAAGATCTACATTTAAATCTAGCTTCAGACACTTATCAGCTTCGTGACCTTGGGCAAATCATGTAACCTCTCTGTCTCAGTTCCCACAAAATGCAGACACTGATGCCTATATACTGGGGTTATTGTGAAGACAAAATGAGATATTTGCAAAGCACTTTGTAAATCTTGACATACTGTACATCTTCATCATCATCATCATCATCACTTTTGTCCTCTAGGTTGTTGTTGTAAATATGCATTTTTTATATTGGTTCTGATTCCTTCACTTTGCATCACTTAATACAAACCTTCCCATGTGTCTCTGAATTCCTCACATTCCTTATTTCTTATATTAACAGCAATAGTTCATTATAGTCACAACATATACCACAATATGTACAACCATTTCTCCACTAAATAGGAACTCATTTTCTTTCCAGTTTTGGTTTGGTTTGCTACTACAAATAATGCTGCTGTGCATATTTTCTCATTCTGCATTTGGGCTCCCTACTATTGACCATTTGGGGGCATATGCCAATAGTGGATTCATCCATTACTCCTTTGTGATCATGCTTTATTTATTGAGGGACTCCAAAGTAGCATAGAGAATACTGGATTTATAGTTAGAAGACATGAGTTCCGGTCCTGGTTGTTATTTCTCATATAAAGAATGAAAAGAGGTCTCAGAGATCATTTAATTCAACTCTACTGTTTTTTTCCGATGAAACTTTCCATGTGATTAAGCAATTTGCCCAAGATCAGCCAGGTAGTGAATAGGAGGGCTAGGGTTCAAATAAAAGTTTTCTGAGTTCTAAACCTTGCTCTTCCCATCCTTTCATCATATTAATTCTTCCTGAATAGTGAAACAGTGCATTTTGATTCACTTTGTAACCTTTGTAAAAAATAATATAAGTTATTCTAATTATAATTGTTGGAGGATTATGGGGATCAGAGTCAAGTGTTTTGGAATATAGAGCTTGGTTTCTCCTTATTACTGATTTTTCTCTTTAAGTGTAGAGAACTTATGGGAGAGTTCCCTTTGGTGAAGGATGTGATAATCCTTGGAGATGGTGGTGTTATTTTGTACCATTTTATTTTATTTTTAAATTGGTATCATTTGTTTGCCTATCAACTCCTCTCAACTCAGGGGGGCATTTATTGAACAAAGAATATGAAAGAAAGGGAAAGAAAAAAGGAGTTAATGAAAACTAACAAGTACATCAGCCAAGTCGAAATGCGGAGACTTCTAGGTCATGTGACCAACAAAATGGAATACTAAACACTGTCTCTGGTCTTCACAACCTCTCAAACTTCTCCAAAATAGGAATCATACACACACACACACACACACACACACACACACACACACGTGCGTGCGCATGAGTACAATATTAATTGTGTCCACAAAATTAGATGCCAAGTAACCTAACAATATGAAAAGCTGATGAACTGAAAATTGAGAGGGCTAATCCCTAACTCCTAAAGGCTAATCCCTAAACCATTCAACACCCTCTCCACCACCAGTTACTGTGCCCTGGAAGGGCTACATATGTTGACCCACATGTTTCCAACAGAACTAATTTCTTCTCTCCTTCCTCCCACTCCATCTTCCCTGTGCCAGGACAACTGAAAAGTAGAAGTTTGTCCTGGCTGGGACTGCAATGTGGCAATGTTGTGTTGCAATGGTACTCAACCAGATGGCTGAGAAACAGAGGGGAGCTAGTCTGGCACTCCACTAAGCCCAAGGGAAAGAGTCCACCATGGCACTAGGGCCAGTTCTGTAATGCCAGAAGTCACTAAAAGCAGAGTGAGGCCGGTGAAATGTGGATTACCAGCATGGTAGGAGGCTGAGATAGCTTTGAAGCTCAACCCTTAGGGTAAAAGACATCAGAGGAATAGTCAGAAAATGAGCAAAGGGGATTTGGGAAAAAATACCAGAATTACTAAAGATCTCAGGAGGAAGAAAATTCAACTAAAGGCATTGAGCATAAGTAGAGGAATTAATGGGGAAAGTATTAATAATAGGAGGAAATGTGGCCTCCAGATTCGCTAAATGAGTCCAGACATCTGTGAATGCCTATTGCAAGACAAAGGAAAACAAACACCTGATGACACAATCTACCCTATGAATTCTTGAGAGAACATGGAACCACAGCAACATGTTCTCTAATGGTATAAAATAGACATAGGAATTGTGAGGGGAAAGTTTATGGCCTGCATAGCAGAAACAGCAGAACAGAAAACTTTAATACACAGTGCAATTCTCACCAAAGAGACAACAGACAGAACAATGGATTGAATGGAAATACACGGAAATAAAGAACAACCCAGAAGAAAAGAAGGAAAAGGTGTCCACTACCTGTATGAGCTTGGACAAATCATTTAGCCTTTCCTAGCTTTAGTTTGAAACTGGCTAACGCTGTGATAGTCAGTGGCATTGAGCCTTAAGAGCCTAACCTGTGGAAACACATCATATCAATGTTATATATGGAGCTAGAAGCCATGTCTATCACTCTTTATCTCTGTCTCCTTAGTATTTGTCTTTTTCTATGGCTAACACATTTATAGATCACTTTATGACTTCTTATTCCCCCAATATCTGTCATCCAGATATGCCAGGTGTCATCCTCAACTCCTCATTCTCTCTCATCTCTCATAACCAAACTGCCTTGAAGTTCTGTGAATTTTACCTTAGTAACATCTCTCACATATGCCCCCTTCTTTTGTCTGAGGACAAAAGTCTGAGTCTGCCACCACCCTTGTGTAGGCCCATATCACTTCAAACCTAGATTACTGCAATATCCTTCTGGTCTGTCACTATTCTCAAGTCTCTCCATACTTTAGTGCATCTTCCATTCACGTGTCAAAGTAATTTTCCTAATGAACAGTTCTGACCAAGTCATCTGACTGTGTTATTCCCTATTCAGTAAATTCTAGTGACTCCATTTTACCTCTAGGATCAAATAAAAATCTTCTGGTTTTAAGGCCCTTCATACTCTGGTTTTAAGGCCATTCCTACATTTCCCATCTTATTATACCTCAATCCACCCCACAATCCAGTGGCAGTGGCCCCTGTGCTGTTCCTCAGACAGGTTACTCTATCTCCCAAACTTGTGCATTTTCACTAACTTTGCCCGATGACTATAATTTTCTCCCTACTCATCTCTATCTCCTGGATTCCCTGACTTCTTAAATTCCAACCTCCACAAGAAGGCATTCCCAATTCCCCTTAATGCTAAAGCCTTCCCTTTAATATTAAATAAAATTATTCTTTCAGTATCTTGTTTGTACATTGCTGTTTATATTATGCCCCCTGTTAGTCTGTGAGCTTCATTAGAGGAGGGAGTTTGTTTGTTTGTTCTGCCTTTGCTTGCATACATCATACTTAGAATGGTGCCTGGCACATAGCTGATGCTTAATAAATACTTATTGATTCCACTTGACTTGGGATAGAACAAGGCCAAGAAAGAGATCCCTTTAGCATTCTATTAGAGACCCTCTCCCATTACAGTCTAAGATGATGTAGACCTGTTAAAGTCTAAATACTCTTTGAGTTCAATCATTTAACAATTCAGATGAATCATTTAATCTACATATGGGTATCCCATGATGTAGGCCACTGTTTAATGATATTGTCCACAAGGATTGCATGGAAGCCTTTCTAAATGCTTTGATGAATTGCAAAATGATTGATGACCTCCAGGCATGCTATGTCTATGACATTTTCCTGTCCTCACAATAAACTCTGTAAAAAATAAAGATAAATAAATTAATTGTTAATGTACCATAATCTCTCTGAATCTTTTAAACTTCTCAATGTCCTCATACGTTCTTTCCTCTTTCCCTCTAGTTTCAGAGGCAAGAGAAATCTATTCTCTCTCTCTCTGTCCCTCTGTGTCCCTCCCTCCCTCCCTCTCTCTCTCTCTCTCTCTGAAACAAAGGCTCCCCTCTTTGCCCAAACTCTCAGTAACCATCCCACCTATACCTTTGACCCTATGCCTTCCAGCTTCTTCTACGACTTCATTCCTACAGTCATTCTGCTTCTGTCATTTTTTTCTCTCATTACTAGCTCGTTTTCCCTAGCCTGCACATATGCTCAGATCACTTCTCTTTAAAAAATAAAATCCCTACAAGAAAAACAACAGCAACAACAAAAACATTTTCCTTGATCCTGCTCCTCCCCTCCAGTGCTGAACCAGGAGAATATTCTCCACTGACTACTTTCTTACTACCCACTCAGTCTTCAACCCTTTGTAGTCTTCCAAAACTATACTGAAACATTTCTGTCCAAGGTTATTAATGACTTCCTCATTGTTAAATCCAATGACCTTTTTTCTGTTTACTTCCCTAACTTCTCTGCATCTTTTGACACTGTTGATGACTCTCTACTTTCTCATAGACTCTTCCCTTTTCTCTTCTGTGACACCGAACCCTTGTGGATCTCTTTGTATCACTCTCACTTCTTTCCTACTTCTCCTTTGCTGGATCATCCTCTTGTCCTCCCCCTTATTCTACTGCAGCAGTGCCCTGCGTGTTTAAAATACTTAAATATTGGTGAACTGAACTAGATGATTGGTCCCTTAAAAAACTTTGTCCTTAGAATATATGACCAAACAAGAACTAGAGAACATTATGAAATGCAAAGTGCATATTTTTGATTATATTAAATTAAAAAGTTTTTGCACAAACAAAGTCAACGTAACCAAGATTAGGAGGGAAGCAGAAAATCGTGAAAGAATTTCTACAACCAGTGTCTCTGATAAAGGCCTCCTTTCTAAACAAGATAGAGAACTGAGTCAAATTTATAAGAATGCAAGTCATTCCCCAATTGATAAATGGTCAAAGGATATGAACAAGTAGTTTTCAGAGGAAGAAATTATCTATAATCATATGAAAAAATGCTCTAAATCTCTATTGATTAGAGAAATTCAAATCAAAGCAACTCTTAGGTACCACATTACACCTATCAGATTGGCTAACATGACAAAATAGGAAAATTACAAATGCTGGAGAAGATGTGGGAAAATTGGAACACTAATGCTTTGTTGGTAGAGTTTTGAACTGATCCAACCATTCTGGAGAGCAATTTGGAACTATGTCCAAAGGGCTATAAAATGCACATACCCTGGGGGCAGCTAGGTGATGCAGTGAGTAGAGCACCTGCCCTAGAATTAGGAGGACCTGAGTTCAAATTCAGCCTCAGACACTTGACACACTTACTAGCTGTGTGACCTTGGGCAAGTCACTTAACCCCAATTGCCCTGCCTTCCTCTCTCCAAAAAAAAAAAAATCAAAACAAAAAAAATGTGCATGCCCTGTGACCCACTTCTGGGGCGGAATCCAAAAGAGATCACAAAAATGGGAAAAGAACTCACATCTACAAAAATATTCATAGTAGCTCTCTTTGTGGTGGCCAAGAATTGGAAATTGAGGGGATGCCCGTCACTTGGGGAATGGATGAACAAGTTCTGGTATATGAATGCAATGGAAAACTATTGTACTTTTAGAAATGATGAGCAGGTGGATTTCAGAAAAATCTGAAAGGACTGATGCTGAGTAAAATGAGCAGAAACAAGAGAACACTGTGCACAGTAACAGCCACATTATGCAATGACTAACTTTGATAGACTTAGCTCTTTTCAGTGATGCAAGTATCTAAGAGAACTCCAAAAGAATCATGATGGAAAATTTCATCCAAATCCAGAGAAAGAACTATGCAGGTTGCGTACGTATCGAAGCATACCGTTTGCTATCAATCTCTCTCTCTTTTGTGGTTTCTTGTGGTTTCTTCCATTCATTCTAATTCTTTTAAATTTTTTTTTAATTTTTTCTAATTATTTTTATCTTTTTAAAGATTAATTTGTTTATTTTTAGTTTTCAACATTCATTTCCACAAGATTTTGAGTTACAAAATTTCTCCCCATCTCTCCCCTCTCCCCCACCCCAAGATGGCATGCATTCTGATTAGCCCTTTCCCCAGTCTGCCCTCCCTTCTATCACACTCCCTTCACCCTTGGGTTTTTGTAGGGCAAGATAGATTTCTATACCCCATTGCCTGTATATCTTATTTCCCAGTTGCATGTAAAAACAATTTTTAAACATTTGTTTTTAGAACTTTGAATTCGAGAGGGCAAGCAATTCAACACAGGCCATACATGTTTCATTATGCAAAACATTTCCATAATAGTCATGTCCCCCAATTTATTCTATTTTCTCCTTTGACCCTGTCCATTTTCAAAAGTGTTTGCTTTTGACTACCCCCTCTCCCAATATGCTCTCCCTTCTATCATCCACACCCAATCTTATCCCCTTCCCACCTATTTTCCTACCCAGTTGAGTGTGTATATTGTTCTCTCCTTAAGCCAAATCTGATGAGAGTAAGGTTCACTCATTCCCTTTCACCAATGGCTTTTTCTTGTCTCTTTTATGTGAGATAATTTGCCCCATTCTATCTCTCCCTTTCTCCTTCTCCCAATATAGTCCTCTCTCACCACTTAATTTTATTTTTTTAGATATGATACCTTCATATTCAACTTACCCTGTGCCCTCTGTGTGTATATATATATATGTATGTATGTATGTATGTGTGTGTATGTGTGTATGTATGTATATGTATATTCCCTTCAACTATCCTAATACTGAGAAAGATCTCATGAGTTACAAATATCATCTTTCCATGTAGGAATGTAAATAGTTCAACTTTAATAAGTCACTTATGATTTCTCTTTCCTGTTTATCTTTTCATGCTTCTCTTGATTCTTGTATTTGAAAGTCAACTTTCTTTTTCTTTCTGGTCTTTTCATCAAGAATGCTTGAAAGTCCTCTATTTCATTGAAAATCTATTTTCCCCCTGAAGAACTGGACTCAATTTTGCTGGGTAATTGATTCTTGGTTTTAATCCTAGCTCCTTTGGCCTCAGGAATATCATATTTCAAGCCTTTTGATCCCTTAATGTAGAAGCTGCTAGATCTTGTATTATCCTGATTATGTTTCCACAATACTCAAATTGTTTCTTTTTGGTTCCTTGCAATAGTTTCTCCTTGACCTGGGAACTCTGGAATTTGGCTACAATATTCCCAAGAATTTTCCTTTTTAGATCTTTTTCAAGAGGAAATCAGTGGATTCTTTCAATTTCTATTTTACTCTCTGGTTCTAGAATATTAGGGCAGTTTTCTTTGATAATTTCTTGAAAGATGGTGTTTAGGGTCTTTTTTTGATCATGGCTTTCAGGTAGTCCAATAATTTTTAAATTTTCTGTCCTGAACCTATTTTCCAGGTCAGTGGTTTTTTGAATGAGATATTTCATATTGTCTTCTATTTTTTCATTTTTTTGTTTCTGTTTTATAATTTCTTGATTATTCATAAAGTTGTTAGCTTCCATTTGATCCATCCTAATTTTTAAGGAATTATTTTCTTCATTGAGCTTTTGGCCAATTCTGTTTTCTAAGGCATTCTTCTCCTCATTGGCTTTTTGGAGCTCTTTTGCCGTTTGGGTTAGTTTATTTTTTAAGGTGTTATTTCCTTCAGTTTTTTTGGAGTCTCCTTCAGCAAGCTGTTGACTCATTTTTATGGTTTTCTTGCATCACTCTCATTTCTTTTCCCAATTTTTGCTCTACTTGTCTTATTTGATTTTCAAATCCTTTTTGAACTCTTCCATGGCCTGTGACCAATTCATATTTTTCTTGGAGGCTTTTGATGTAGGTTCTTTGACTTTGTTGTCTTTTTCTGGTTGTATGTTTTGATCTTCTTTATCACCAAAGTAAGATTCTATAGTCTGATTTTTTTCCTGCTGTCTGCTCATTTTCCCAGCCAATTACCTGACTTTTGAGCTCTTTGTCAGGGTTTGACTCTGCTTCCAGAGTGGAGAGTCCTCTTTCCCAAGC
Source organism: Trichosurus vulpecula (assembly GCF_011100635.1). Taxonomy (NCBI): domain Eukaryota; kingdom Metazoa; phylum Chordata; class Mammalia; order Diprotodontia; family Phalangeridae; genus Trichosurus; species Trichosurus vulpecula. The sequence continues at coordinate 52,957,093 of NC_050581.1, read as the reverse complement.
TTCAGGGGTTTTGTGCTGCTGTTTTCAGAGCTACTTCTAGGCACCTGTAAATTTTCAGTTCTTCTGAGGGGGTATGATCCAGCAAGAGGTGTTTCCTCTCCTGGACTGTGCTCTGGTCTGTGAGTGACCTCAAGCACTCTTTTCTGCCTTGGAGGAGGACTCCACAGCCACCACAAGCTCTTTCACACCAGTGCTCCTCCCCACCCCAGAACTGCCACCCAGGACTGTGACCCAGATCCAGGCAGGGCAAAGGAAGAGAATCCTGCCTTAGCACCAGCAAAGAAATCCCTGCATTCCTGCTCTGATTAGCCACTTGATTTCCCCCACTGTCCGTGGGCCTGGAGCTCTGGAAGCAGCTGTTACTACCACTGCTGCAGCCACCTCTGCCATCCTGGGGCTGGGGCCAGACCATGCTCTTCTCTCAACCATGTCCAACAGAGTTTTCCCATTGACCTAGGTTGTCTTTGGCATTTGTGGGTTTGAGAAGTCTAGAAACCACCACATCTGACAGTGATTCAGTGCCATGAGGTCTGCCTTGGCTCAGTCTGTGCTGGGGTAGCCCATGCTGGTCTGTGCTAGTGGAGCCCATGCTGGTCTGTGCTGGTGGAGCCCACGCTGGGCTGTGCTCTGTTCCCAGCACTGTGTGATAGAAATTCCCATCAACTTTCCAGGCTTTCTTGGGCTGGAGACTTGTTTCACCCTGTCATTTTGTGGGTTCTGTAGTTCTAGGATTTGTTTAGAGTCATTTTTTACATTAATATTGAGGCATTTGGGGAGAGCTCAAGTAAGTCCCTGCTTTTACTCCACCATCTTGGCTCCCCATTCTAATTCTTCTTTACAACATGACTAATGTGAAAATATGTTTAATAAGAATGTATATTTAGAGACTTTATGAGATTGCATGCCATCTTGGAGAGGGGGGAAGAGAGGGGAGAGAGGGGGAGAAAATCTGGAACTCAAAAGTTTATGGAAGTGAATGTTGAAAATTAAAAGTAAATAAATTAATTTAAAGAAAAAAATTTCTGTCCTTGGTCTTCCTTTATTCTCCTTAAATTTTCTTTCTTCCTGATCTCAGCTACTCCCCTTACTCAAGTTATTACCTCTGTGCAAATGACTATCACATCTTTATCTCCATCCGTAACATCTTTCCAGACTTCTAGTCCTGTGTATTAAAATGAATTATGGATATGTCATCCTGTATATTCTATCAGCATCACAAACTTAATATATCTCAAACTAAATGCTCTCCCACCTACCCCAAACCTCCAGTTGCCTCCAGTTCTCTATGGCTATTGATGGCACCTACATTCTCCTGATCAGGAGTTAAAATTTGGAGTTACCATTAACTCTTACTTCTCCCTTATTCCATCCATCCCCCATACACACGCAAACACATAAAGTCAATTGAGAAATTTTTTTCAATTCTACCTCCACAATACACATAAACACACATACACACATACATACACATTTACTTCCACTACACCACTGTAATCATCATAAGTCATAAATTCATCTTTTTTGCCTGCAGATTATGATGATGATGATGATAAGATCTGGAAAATAAATCTTCCTGGTTTTTTTGTCTTCACTCTTTCCCTTCTCCAATCAATCCACCATATCATTGACCAATACATCTTTCTAACATACCACTATTATTCTATCATTCCTCTACTCAAATACCCCCTTGCCTAAAGAATAATATGAAAACTCTAGATGCTGTTAATAGTCAATAAACATTTATTAATCACCTACTATGTGCCAAGCATTGTGTTAAGCTTTGGGGATACAAATAAAAAAAGATAATCATTGCCCTCTAGGGGCTCATAATCTAATGAGGAAAGTCAATATGCAAAGGAAAGCTGAAAGCAGGTTAAGGTACCCAATATGGATGGGGGACAAAATGGAGAAGCCAGGAAAGTTCCAAACTAGTGGAGCCAGATGAAAAATGAGGAGATATCTGTCCTGAGCCCCCTCCTTAACTGGAAGTTTTGGAGTTCCTGGCTTTATTCTTCAATCAGAGGAGCAGAGGGTAGTGATAAGGCATGAGTTCATTTGATCTTGCAGGATGGTGAGGTTTCCCAATGATATGGTTCCTAGAACATGATGGAAAAACTCAAAACATCATATGGATAAGTCATATTGGCATTTAGAACTTTGTATAACCTTGCTTCAAGCTTTCTACTTTCGTCTCATATTACTGACCTTCATTTATTTTATATTATAGTCAAACTTGACTAGACACTGACCCCTGTTTTCATCATCTCCTCTTTCCATGACTTTGTTAAATGTAAGAAAAAATTAAATTAAACCTACTAGGACAATGGATGTTGACAATAATCAAATTTTGATTGTACTTAAAACATGTCATATAGAGACTGTTGAGGCAGACAATCCTAAGTAGTTCTTTTTTTGGGGTGGGGGGAGTGTATCATGTTTGCTAGACTTGTATATCTATTACAAACTAGAAACAAAGAGACTAGGAGGAAGGAAGATTATTTCCACTAGAGATCCATTCACTTTGCAGTTAGCAATGAAAAAGGGGGCCCTTACTGCATTCTGGATTAAAAGCCGAGGATTTAGACTTGCATTGCTGTCAAGAAAGGTTTGACAAATGGAAAGAAAACCAGTTTGAAATGGAAAAGTTACCCTCCCTCCTCCCCAACCCTGATAGCAATAGGATATTCTCTGACAAGTGGAGAAATTTGATGGTAGGAAACATGAACACCAAGTCATCAACTCTGCAGGAAAATGGTTTGAGGCCAACACATTTCTGCCTTCAGTTTGCTGATTTAAGAATACAAAGTCTGAATGAACTTTGAAAATGAAATCAAAGACCTGAGACAGCCGGTTATTCCTTGTGAGTGACTGACTCAGGCACTATTGGCGAGACAGCCGCATATCAACTCATTCAATTTTTGACTATGCATGAAAGGGAAGACGGGAGTATCAATTACTCCCTCCATCTTCGTTTGACTGACTTGACTGCTGATGTTAATGTCAGGAAGAGGGAAATTTGACTGAACAATCAATAAAATGAGATTGGTGAAGTTTAAGATTCATTATGGTTGATTCGAGTTCCTCACTACTAAGTTTCTGGGGCTGATAATGCTATGCCATTTAGTGGAGGGCACAGTTTAAAGGAAAAAAGGGAAACTACAATTCCTATTTAGCTAACTTTAAGGGATATCTCCAGTGCTAATTCTGATATTATTGTCACCTTCATGGTACAGTGATTTATTTTTTGCCTCAAATTGTTCCAATGATATTTTATTCCAAAGTTTTGGAAGCAGAACCTTAAATTAATTAAGATTTGGCATGGAAGCACCTTAATTGCTTGCTCTTAGAATGCAAGGAATTCAGGAGAGAGATGAAAACCAGGCAGAAAGTCATGCATAATACATCCCTGGTACCCCTTGGTGAGTGACCATTACACTGATGGGTGTTATTTAGTTAAAAAAAATCAGTGCCTAGTGCCAAGATTCTGGCATTTTCAAATACTCATTAGTGCTATCCTCTGGGGCTTAAGATAACGGTTATTAAGGAATGAAGCCCCGTGAGACAGACTGAAACCATGGCCGCTAACAAGTGACAGAAGTTCAGGTGTTGCCAGTTGAGTCACTTATGGAAGAGGCACATGGCTAAATTAGCTTTCAAAGTCTTAGGCTGAACATGTAAGGCCCACAAATGTCATGTGGCATATTCTCTGGAGGTTAAATTTAGGTTTTCCCCAGCTCAGGCTGCCAATTTTAAAGGAAGGAAAATGTCAACTAGTGTAGAGTTGAAGTGGAGGGTATATGTTGCTTGTGCTGATCCCACTGACACTGACATTAACTGTCTCTGGAAATATAAACCACGGATCTGCTTCAGCTGTCCCCAAACTTCCTGGGATTGCTTGTTAGGTCTTCAGTTTGCTCCAGCACAACACCAATTTGCTCCAGTTGACTTGACAGCCCTAGGTTCACTGCCACCCATTTGCCTGATGATAATTTAGTGCATTTAGATGCAACCTTGGATGTGCTAGCATATAAGAGGAGGAAGGAAGGGAGGAATAGGAGAAGAGAGAGAGAAAGAGAGGCAGAGAGAGAGAGAGAGAGAGAGAGAGAGAGAGAGAGAGAGAGAAGAATTACTGCTCATTGGACCATGAGTACTACAGGAGAATAAATATATTCAGAGCTTCTGCTGCTTCAGAATATTGGAGAGGCAGAGAATGGGAGGAAGCAAAGTTTAGAGCTATTTCTTCCCACCATCTCAACGACAAAACTGTCTTGAGATTAGGTTTCAAAATATAAACTGAATGAGAAGTCAAATTGCAGGTGATGATATTGCTTTCTCCCCTGCCCCCATCAAAAGGGTGTGAGGAACTCTTCCATGAGAAGAAGCAGGAGTTAAATAAGATTACACTCAGTTGATTCAATGAATGGGAATTTTCTATTAACTGAATTGTCTGACTATGCTCAGCTGTAGGGGAAAGCTGATGACAAGGGAATAGGAAGAAAAAATGATTTATTCAAAAGGCTATCTTCTGGAGTATTCATCCTAATTTTTTACACTCTTTCTGTCTCCATTTCTTGTACTGGACAATGGAGAAATGTGGATAAGCATCTGGTATCATTAATGAGCCAGGCAGGGTAGGTTATCAGCTATTCACTGAAGCAGTGGAGTGGTTCCCATTGCAAAACTGGCTCCCCTTTTCTTCTTGATGGGGTTAGGTGTAATGGCTTTCTTTCAGATCCTCCTCCTTCTGACAAATGTTTTTCCTTTTCAAGCCATGTACAACAAGAATGGTGTCAGATGATTTGAAAGTGAAAGTACACTATTGCATTGTTGGTGGAACTGTGAGTTAATACAACTATTCTGGAAAGCAATTTGCAATTGTGCAAATAAATGAATAAAATATGCATACCCTTTGACTCAGAGATTCCCCTGTGAGGTCCTGAAGCATGCTGGAGGCAGCTGGAATTGACTTGGGAAAGCCAGTTGTTAAATTTTCAGTGTGAACATTTAGTTTGGAAATTGGCAAATGCTATAAATCAAGGATTGATTTATTGTTTTATTGATTATCTAGACTTGGGAAAGTGATGGAGAAATTTAATAAAGATTAAATTTAAAAGTGTGTTGTATGCACTTTTTCTTCTTGTTGTTAAAATTTTACCATCCCACCTGCATATATAACCTAAGCAGGTCACTGATAAAAAGAAAAGTTCCATATGCTCTAAAATACAGTTATACTTTTTGTGGTGGCTAAGACTTAGAAGCAAAGTAGATACCCATTGATTGGGGAATAGCTAAACAAATTCTGACACATGAATTTCATGAAATACTACTATTCTGTGTGCATTAAGAAATGATGGATGTAATGAATACAGAGAATCATGGAAAGATTTATACGAAGTGATGCAAACTGAAGTAAGCAGAGCCAGGAAAACAATGTACACAGTGACTACACAATGTAATTGAAAGAACGGCTACCCCAAAATAATTGAAAATGAATGTTACAAAATTACAAAGATCAAACTTAATCCCAAAGAAGAGATATAAGAAGATACCTACCTCCCCTTATTTGCAGAGGTGGGAGGAAGGTTCATAGGCATAGAACATACATACATACATATACACACAGACACATACACACATACACACACAGATTTCTTCAATGTATTGATGGATTTTGTTGATTTCTCTTCTTTTTCTTTAAAAAAATTCATTTTAAGGGAAGGCTTTTCTTAAGGAATAAGGGACCAATATGAGGGTAAATCTTAGGCAATATGAAAACAAAAAAACCTAATAGCATCTATTAAAATGATTCTAAAAAATAAAATGAAAGTAAGCTAACCTACATTTTGCCCTCTTACAGCCTGAGGATTCTTGTAAGTCTTCATTTTTAAGAGAAATCTGGCCCTAGATGTTATTCCCTTTCTTTCTCTACTACAAAGTATTCCCAATTAAATTTTTTTTGGAATACTAGCCAACAGGCTGTACAGACCAAGAATCCAAATTGCCTTTTTAAAACTTAGGAAATCTTAAAATCTCTATAAAACTTTATATCTTTTCTCAGTTTTTGTCTTTTCTCCTTTCCCAATCTCATTGCTAGTATTCGAGTAAGTAGAATTGGCACAGATTCAAGTGTGCACCTGAATTTTAATACATTGTCATGCACATACTGAGAAATACTTAAATAATATTATTTAGAGAAAAAGAAATTCTTAAAATGGCAACAGTCAGAAAACAGACAGAAGAAGGAGGGTAGGTGGGAACATTAGGACTGCTTTCCCATTTTTTAAGTTCTCCATTAAGGGAAGACAACAGAAGCAAAAATGGAGAAATCAAAGGATAATGGATGAGTCCTCCCAAGTTAACTTTGAGGTAAGTCTTCAAGGCCACCTCACCAATTGCCCTGGTCCTGAATACTATATGATCATTGACCAGTTCTAGAATTCAAGCTGTAGTTCCTTAGATCCACCATGATCTAGGGAGTTACACTGTCTGCAGAGCATTTGGTGATGGCTGCTATCAGTATGTGGATCCTGGCTGGGATGCTATTCTAGTGCCAGCTTTTGTCAAAAGCCACCATCCACCAAGGTTCTTCTCTCTACTTTTCATTTGCTTGTCTTACCTTTTTTTGGGTTCTCAGGGTCACAACCCGATGTCCTCTAGATAATTTGCCTTCAGTTCAAGCCCAAAATTTCCTTAAAGCTTAAAAAATATTGGGGGAAGGGGTACTGCCCAGCAGCCAAAAACCTTGCTTCTGTCTCTCCTTGCTTATGACCAAGTCTGTTAAGAAAAGCTCTAACAAATAGGCTAGTCAAGTTCAGAACAATGACCAAAAAGATCTTCAGCTGTCAAAGAAAGAGTTCATTATAATCACTGGACTCTCTTTACGATGAGAAGAAAATAGAATCAGGCATTTTAGAAAGATTTTCAACAATAAACCCTGAAACATAGATTTAGTATTGGAAGGGCACTCAGAGACTACCTAGCCTAACTTTATGGAGAAGAAAATGGCAAACCACTACACTGTCTTTGCCAAGAAAACCCCAAATAGGGTCAGAAAGAGTCTGACATGACTGAAATGACTGACTGAATGACAACAAATTAACTACTCCTTTATTTTACAGATGAGAATCTGAGACCCAGATATGGCAAGAGACTTGCCCAATGTGACATAGGTAGTAAGTTACAGAGCTGAGATTTGATCCTCGGTCTTCGCCTCCAAATCCATCTTCAATCCATTATACCAAACAGGGATTTTCTGCTTAACTCATAATTAATCCAACATGTGAATGATCTAACTACCCGTATTCATAAGTTTATGGATGTCTATTAGGTAATATAAGGCAGTAATAGAACTTCTCAAAGTAGATGTGATTTGTGGGACACTATTCATCCTATTCCCTTTCTTCCCATACTGCACCTGCTATCCCCAAGGTTAGAATGTATAGATTTAGGTGTTTGGGTAATGAGACATGGGAAATAAATTAGAAGTGGGACCATCCTCGGCCAACCTGATTTCCCTTTTCACATAACCTATTTCTGCCATGGCACCATGCCCCACTCCAATCCTCCATCGCTACCTAAGAACAGGCATCAAGCTAGGGAGACACCTCTATACCTGCCTTGCTATAGCCCTGCTCCTCTTAGGATGATGGTGGCAGGGAGGAGGAGGTTCTTGGGGATAGGGTCTAAATAAGTCCCACAAAATACATTCGTAGGATGACAAAAACTCTTTGAATCCAAGCTTCCCATTTTCCAGATGAGGAAGCTGAGGACCAGAGAGCTTAGGTCACACAGTAATAAATGCCAGAGCCTGGTTCAAACACAAGTTCTCTGATTACAAATATATTATTCTTTTCACTATTTGATATTGCCATCCAAATTAACTTCAGCACTCCTAATGTCTCCTTCTTATGCCATCCCACAGCTCAATAGTCATCTCTTTCTTTCTAACCCAGCTTTAGTTATCTATCTTCTACAAGTCTCTGTCCTAATCAAAATGCTTCTCTCAGTAAAGGACCTGATAATCTCCATTTATTTTATATTATGGTCTAGATTTGCTATTTCGTTGGCACGGGGGACTACCTGCAAGGAGAAGTACTATACAAATGTATAAAATCCTCCAAAAATATAGGAGCACAGTGCGGTGGAAGGGCAGCTAGGTGATGCAGTGGGATAGAGCCCTGGGCCTGGAGTCAAGAACACATATTCCCGAGTTCAAATGCTAGCTCAGAGGGGCAGCTAGGTGGCGCAGTCAGTAAAGCACCAGCCCTGGAGTCAGGAAGACCTGAGTTCAAATTCGGCTTCAGATATTTGACACATGTACTTAGCTGTGTGACCCTGGGCAAATCACATAACCCTGTTTGCCTCAGTTTCCTCATTTGTAAAATGAACTGGAAAAGGAAATGGCAAACCACTCCAGCAGGATATTTGCCAACAAAACCCTAAATGGAGTTATGAAGAATTTGAGATGACTGAAACAGCTGAGCGACAGTGCAGTGGAAGGAGCACTGAACTTGAAGGCAGGAGAGAACTGAGTCCAAATCTCATCTCTCACAGTTCTTAACTATAAAGTCCAGAAGGCATTGGTCTTCTTTGAGAACAAAGGATGAAGAACAACAATGACTGTGAAGCAAGTCACTCAATCTTTCTGAGTCTCAGTTTCTTCATTTGTACAATGGAGACAATTCCTACCTCTTTTTTTCTTTTTTTAATAGATAATATTTTATTTTCCTCCCAATTACATGTTAATTTTTTTACATTTTTAACAAACTTTGGGTTCCAAATTCAATTCCTCCCTCTCTTTCCTCCCTCTCTCCCTGAGTCACTAAGCAATCAGATCATGTAAAACATTCCCAGTATTAGTTATTTTGTACAAGAAGACTCGATAATTCCTGTCTTAAGGGTTCTAGGGAGGATCAGATGAGGTAACATGCAAAATGCTTTGCATAGCCATTGTAATAAACTGTTAGTGTGATTTCTTATTCTGTTCCACTTACTTATTAGGATGACCCTGGTAAGGAGAGCAGCCATTCACAGGTCCCTTGATTCCTGAGAGTCTGTGATTATTTCCGAAGAGCATCAGTCTCCCTCCTTTTCTAGTCTAACAGGTCTTGGATCTCTCAGTATGAATGAATACTCTGCATGTTCCTGGGAGTTAGTCATGAAGCTGGCAGTATCCCAACCAGACTCACCATCTGACTGTCTCATTCTCCAGGTATAAACTAAGCATAGTGTTGCAAGTTGCCTGTCTCACATAAAATGCTACTGCTCAGAATCTTGTTGGGCTTGTCCTCTTGGGCTCGCTCTGGCCTTTCTTTTCCATGTACAAGTTGGTTTTATATCTGCTTTCTTCCTACCTATCCAAATCCTACCCATCCTTCAAAACCAAACTTAAGAGTACCTCCTTCATAAAATATCTCTTTCTCTGTCTCACAGTCTTTGTTGATTTATCACTAAGGATTTATAGCCCTTGCTCTGAATTATGTTCTTTTGGCTCTCCATTCTCCTATCCAATCTCAAATGAATCCCTTCTCAAGAATCTTCATTGGTTCCAACTTGCCTGTAGAATAAAACACCAAACTCCTCTGGCATTTAGAACTCTATACTATCTCAGTTCAGCCTATCTTCCCTGGATGATTACACATCACTCTCCCTGATAATCTCCATGTTCTATTCAAACTGGCCTGCTAGAGATAGGTTTCATATGCAATAGCTCATCTCCCATCTAGAAGGTGTCTGGGTAGCACCATGGACAGAGCATTGGGCCAGAGTCAGGAAGCTCTAAGTTCAAATGCTTACTAGCTGTGTGACCTTGGGCAAGTCTCTTAATCCCTATTTTCTTCAGTTTTCTCAGCTCTAAAATGGGGAAAACAATAGCACCCACCTTCCAGGATTGTGAGGATCAAATGAAATATTTGTCAAAAGCATTTAGCACAGAGCCTGGCACATAGTATGAGCTAGATAAATGATTATTCCTTTCCCCATCCCATCTTCATGCCTTTCTGCTCCCCCGGTTTCAACTCTGTGGAAAAAGATGCCTTTCCCAGGATAAACTCATCACTTCTAAACTCACCACCATGCTGTTGACTCAAGACTTTATTGACACCACTTTCCTCCACCTCCTCTCTCCTCTGATTGGAGGCCTGGAGGGCAGAGGACCAAATTTATCCTAATACCCTCCTTTGCAGAGAGGAGAAACCAGACTCTCAGTAACTCCATTTTGCATCTACTGCCCTGTCTGGTTTCATCTCCACCAAACAAGATGTCCTCATGCCCTGTACCTGTGGAGTCCTGTCCTCTCTCCCATTGCCCTTCCCCTACCTTGTCGCTTTCCTGCCTCCTTCTCTGTGTGTTGTCTCCCTCTTTAGACTGTAACTTCCTTGAGGGTAGGGACTGTCTTTTCATTAATATTTGGCACAGTGCCTGGCACATAATATACACTAGATAAATGTTTACTGAATTATATAGGTTTTTCTTCCACTCCTGGAATAATCTCTCTCTTTATTGCTACCTCTTAGAAAAACTATTTCCCTTAAAGACTTAAGTCAAGTAGCAACTCCCTGCAAGGGGCCTCTTGATTGCCCTAATGTTCCACCAGAAGTTACTTCAGGTTAATCCTGTGTGTGTGTATGTATATGTATATGTATATGTCTGTGTATGTATATGTATATATATATGTGTGTATATGCATTTATGTGTGTGTATATATGCATATATACATATACATACATATATATGGATATATACACACACATATGCTTACCTATCTAGGTAAATGTTGTTTCCGCTTCATAGAATATAGGCCCCTCGAGGACAGAGGCCATTGCATTTTGTCTTCATAACCCTAAATTAGCACAGTACCTGATACATAGTAGGCACTTAATAAATGCTTTTTGAATTAGGTTGAATTGATGAAGTCTTCTGCAAATTAAATATATCACAAATGCCTTGACTATTTTTCATTTGATAGGACTTCAGAATGATCATTCTGGTGTCCCTCCTCTTGATGTTCATATGTTTCATACATAGACACATGCATGCATACACACACACAAATATGCATTGTGTAAAATGTATAGCTATATGTGTATATACATGAGTATGTATCCTTCTCTAAACTCCTTTTGTTAAAATTCACTTGTAAAAAATAATTAATAATAATAATAACATTTTATGGCACTTTAGTATTTGCAAAGTACTTTACAAATATTATCTCCTTTTATCCTTATAATCACCCTGGGAGGTAGGTAATTTTATTATCATTTTACAAATGAGGAAACTGAGGCAAAGAGTAGTTAGGTGACTTGGCCAAAATGATGCAAGTAGTAACTGTCTACGGTAGGATTTGAACTCAGGTCTTCCTGACTCCATGCCTAGCACTCTCTCCACTGTGCCACCTAGCATTTTTAAAAAATCTCCCATCTACAACCACTCAACTTTCCCCTCAACCACTAGGAAAAAAAGGAGAAAGCTTTACAACTAATATGTATAGTCAAACAAAACAAGTTCTCATGTTGGCCACTCCACTGAAGTCCTGCTACAGCACTTCAAGATGGTGTGGAAATAACCTGGACTTCTTTAAGGCCATGCCAAATGGGCTGAAGTTCTGATATGACCTATTAAGCTGGAAAGGCTTTGAGCCAAGACTGCTGTGGCCAACTGCATGTCCACCACCTGGGGACCAGTCTAAAGGATTCCGAGCAGCTCACCACCAGATGAGTACTTTTTTTTGAGTCCCTGGCTTTAGAACATTATGAAGGCTGGCTGCTATCACCCAAAGTGATTCCAGTTTGCATAGTTGAATGGTATACCCTAAAATGATGGAACCTTAGAGCATGAAAGGAGCATGTGTGTATGTGTGTGTGTGTGTGTGTGTGTGCGCGAGCGCGTATTAAACACACTATTATGATCTTAGTAAATATAGAAAAAAATAAAGATTCTCTAAGGTCTTTAGGTATAATTCAGTGGAAAGGATTCTGACTCTAGAATCATAGAACATGGATTCAGGTGCTGCCTTTGATACTTACTCCCTGTGTGACTCTGGACAAATTATTTAGCCTCTCTGTTATACAAGTAAAATGTGAGTAATAAACCCCTGGAGAATGTAAGCACTTTGAGAGCAGAAAGTGTTTCATTTTTGTCTCAGTATCCCTGGTCAGGGCTAACAAAGTGCCCAACAGGTTTAGGCAATTAGTAAGTCCTTGGGGAATTGCATTGTTGCATCTCTATTCTTCCTTGCCCTACTTACCTCTCTCAGACTTGTTGCAAGGACCCAGTGTAGCATACCCACAGGGGCTATGGCTGCTGTGAATATGCCAGCGTAGTTCTGAATCACAAAATATAACAGCCTCTCTCCACGGAAGACAAAACCAAAACATTTATTCAAACACCAGAAAGCCAAATCCCAACACCAGAAAGCCAAATCCATCATAGCAACAAAGAAATCTGTACACATTAGTAATGCATGGGGCACTGCTATCCCCAAGCCTTCCCTCTGTCAGCCTTCCCACGACCAGTGACAGAATCATTCCCTCTCTCACTCATGCTAGCTGCTCTGCCTGTGCCTGCCTTTCTCTCTTTCCAAGCTGCAATTCCCACCATCTCTTTCCCAGCTCTAGCTGCTCCAACTTCCTGCTCCACCCATTCAGCAAGCTCCATGTGACTTAGAGTCATGTGACTCGGACTCATGTGACTCAGGTCACATGGGCCTATTAATGGATGGGAAAGATCTTCCCCTTTTCTTTAACATAACACCAAGTAGGATAACATACGCAAAATTAATATGCAAGGTTAAGTAGTTCAAGGTTTGATTATTATTTAGAGCTAAGGGGGAAGCTAAGTCTAGAGGTGGGGTAGGCATGGAGTCTGGCCACACTGCAGAGGTGCCAAAAGCAGCAGGAGAGAAATCCCTGCAACTCCAGGAAGGGAATGATTAAGCTGTTCCAAGGGGGAAACCACATTTTCATTTCCAACTGAGATGTGTGGAGTATGTTGTCCTGTCTTCTGTGCCCATCCAAGGCAGTGGCAGTGATTGGTTAGAGACTGGAAAGATGTCTTACATCACATAAGGCAATAGCAGCAGGCTTGGGAAGGACAATGGCTTATCTAGAATCTGTGATCTCACACACACACACACACACACACACACAGACAAGACAGAGAGGTAGAGGTTTGGACTGTGCAACAGCAACTGGCAACATCCTCTTGGAGAAGGGAATATTGTTTTGCTCTTTCCCAGCATCTTGTGATTGAATTTTGGGCTTTGTGACAAATCGTCAAAATAGAGGTGACCCCGTGAATCCTTTCAGTGATAAGCTTCCAGAAACACAATGTGAAATTCAGCACCCCTGGTGAATCCTCCTCCTGGCAGATCTCAAGGGGGCTGGGCTGGTTTTAAATTGGCAGTTTGACTCTGGGCTCCTGGCCTCACATATGCAGATAGCTCTGCCAGCTCAAATACACTAGTGAGTGCTTGAAGTTTGTAGGACTATAGGATCATGGATTTTATAGCCAGAAGGCAACTTAGAGGTCATCTTGTCCAACCCTATCATTTTATATCCTCTTGACAGGGGACAAACTATGAAAAGATCATTGAACTTGGAAATGAATGACTTGGGTCAGAGTACTGTCACTGCCACTTACTAAAAATGTGTGGCCTTGGATGAACCTGTTAATGGCACAGAGCCTCATTTTCCCTATCTGTAAGAATGGGAATAAATGATACTTGCTCAATCTGCCTTATAGGCAGATGATCAAAAGAAACAATGTATAGAAAGCATTTTCTAACCAGAAAACCTTAGGAAATGTAAGGGCTTATTACATGTAAAATGGAAGGTGTATATGACTTGACATAATTGCCAGAGAATGGGTTTTAACCGAGTGGAGGGGGGAAGAGAGAGGCAGGAGCAGAGCTGTAATTAACCATTTTTGTCCCTGGGCCAATTATCAGAAAAAATACCTGGGATAAGTGACAGCAATCATGCTCTCAGTTTGGGGGGAGGGTGGCAGAAGAAGAATCAAGCTAGAATATAGGAATTCACCCCAGTCTGCCATCTGGTAGCTCATTTTAACTAATTTTTCTTGATAACTAGACACTAAACTAGATTCCAGTTGCTAAAGAATTTCAAATGCTGTCGGTGCCCCAGAAATTTGGTGCCCTGGAGCAAAGCCCTAGTTGTCCCATCCTATTTATGGCCCTAGGCAGGGGAGCACTAGATTCCTGTGGGGTTGATGGAATGAGGCACCACAGAGGAAGGGGAAAAAATAGAAGGAGGAGACTGAAGACTCAGTTCCCTGAAGACCAACTTCATTTTTTTTGCTGAGGAATGATCTTGGCTAAGAGGCAAATGGTAAGTCTGATTAACTTTGCTTTGGGGATGTGGAAATTGAAGTCCCCTAAAGACTCTCAACATTTAAGGGCTTATCAGGAAAAAAATCCCTGGAGGCTGATCATGCCCCTGGATTCCTTTCTCCCATAAGACCTTATGGTCTCCTCAGAATTCAACTATTTATCCCCTAAGATGTAGCAAGACTGGCACCTTGATATTGAGAAAAAAAAACACAAGGCCTTCAGGTTTGAGAAGGCTGGATTTCTAACTGCATCTGATGGATTGGCTGTCTTAGCTCCATGTATCCTCCTCAGGGACCTGAGCTGGCAAACTTGTAGGGGTCACAGTGGTCCTTAACATGCTGTGAGAATTCAATGCATTCTGTGCTGATGACTCAGCTGCCACAATGCACTTTCTGAATACACAATTGGTCCAGTATTTCACTTTTCTCCTTTCCTAAGGCTTCTGAGTTCAGGATGTTACAAAGCAAGAGGCTCATATTGGTGTATGAGTGTATTGTATGTTCTAGGGAGTGTTTGTATATATTTTTTTTACACTGTGCACAGATGAGAGATGAGATGGGGAAGTAGTAGGCTATAAACCTAAGTGATTAAGAGCACCAGGAAGGGACCTTTGCTCAGAAATAACTCCTTGCCCAGGTGCCATAGTGCCTGAAATTCCATCATCATAGATTAATTCCTTTAGGATAAACTCCTCTGAGAGGAGTGAATAGAGTTCTAGACTTAAAATCCAGAATATTTGGGTTCAAATCATGTCCCTGATACTTTCTAACTATGTGACTATGAGCAAGTCACTTGGTTTAGATAGTTTCTAAGGTTCCTTTCAGCTCTAAATCAATACTCCTACAAACTCCTTTAAAAAAAATGAATATTCACTCCACCATAAGTATCAATGCATTGTCACACTGTAGTACAAATTAGTTTCGGATCATTGTGATTATGATACCCAAGTACCAAAACTTGAAGGACTGTAGGAATGGGGTATCGATAAGGGGAGAGCAAGGAATGAAAAGAGCTGACAGAAAACAAAGATGAATGTCACAGGCCAGCTTCTCCAGTTTCACAATTTTCTAGAAGAGCAGCCCTAAGTATTCTGATATCCTTTAGTTTCACTACCATTTCTCATTCTGTTCTACCCAAAACCTACAACTAACAGCCAGAGAGATGGGAGCATTTGGCCTTGTTGATTAGGAAGGTAGGGCTGGAGAGGTTTAAAGGCACCCTCAGCCCCACCAACACTACATACTCCGCCTCACAGTGGTTGAGCTGAATGAAAGGCATTTATAGCTATAATCTAGGTGGCTCTGAGACAGGTTAAGTTCTAGGAAGGGAGAAGAGAATATTGTTTTTATTGTAAATTGAGTCACAAATTCATAGGTCTTTTGAGTGCCAGTGAAAAGAATCTACTGGATGTCTATGCAATAAAAGCAGCTCACAGTGCTTTTTTGCTCAGTGTGTGTGACATATTATGTAGTTTGCCAGACCCATCTGTTTAGTCAGGCATTAGCCTGATGTTGGAGGAGGATGGGCCATTTTAGAACTAGACAATAGGTACTTAAATGCTGTTCTTTGCTCTGGGCTCATGGGCCCAGAGGCTTACCTAAGGGCACATTGAAAAACATAAGCAATAATCATAGCCATGTGTGTTCCCTCTCGCCTTTAATATTTGAAAGAGAGAAACTCAAAGTGTTGGTACCATCGTCGCCTTGTCGTAGCTTTTTTTTGGTCTTAGGAACCAAAAAACCTTGGTGCAATTCCAAATAAAAGTAATGAACTACATACTGAATTCTCCTTGGGGTGGAGGTGGGGGAGTGGGGAGCTGGTTATTGTGGTTTTATTTTTTTCCCAAGAGTTACCTTTCTAATGCAGTATTGGTTGCTAACAAGTATCCTTAGAACTTGTGACATAGTGTTATAGATTCAATCACTTGGTATATTTAAAAAAGGCAGCTACTCTATGATGGGTATGCGTCCTCATGTATAGCTATCCCTAAAAAGTCCTTTCAAACCTGCTCTCTTCCACATCCTGATGTCTGTCTTGGTGGCTCTCAGTGCTGCTGAGGGGTTTATTTAATGAATGAATGCACCTTAAATGTTGTGGGCTCTGCATAGGAGTTTCTTGAATTCAATTGCTTTGTACTGGATATTCACAGCATTACCTCAAATATATACAAGGGAACCCAGCTCTCTTTCCAATGGGGTGGTGGGACAGAGTTATGGAGTAGCAAGATGAATGGGAATGAGCAGTAGATTTGGAATCAGGAAAGACTTGGGTTCAAATCCTACCTGTGATACATAATGGTCATGGGACTATGGGCAAGTCACTTAACCTCACTGGATGTCTATGCGATAAAAGCAGCTCACAGTGCTTTTTTGCTCAGTGTGTGTGACATATTATGTAGTTTTCCAGACCCATCTGTTTCGTCAGGCCTGAGGATGGAGGAGGATGGGCCATTCCTTCATCTTTAAAATGAAAACAGGAGTATCTGAAATGATTATTCCACAGGGTTACCATGAGTGTCAAGTGAGATAATGTGTATATAATGTACTTTGCAAATGTTAAAATGCCAGCTATTTATGATTAGAAGCTGTGCATGGCCTTTTTTTGAGCCAGATTGATATTGCTAAAGCATGGGTCCCTCTTTTCTCTAGGATGAAGTACAAATTCTTCTGTTTCCTTCATCTACCTCAGTTTCCTCATCTGTAAAATAAAGGCATTGTATTAGATCCTATTTAAGGTCCCTCAAGATCTGTGATCTATGCCAGAGCTGTCCAACCTCAGGTTCTTATTGAAACAAAAGACAATATATTTTGTCGTTTTAGTGAGAGCTTTGTGGCAGCTCAGCTTCGTTTACTAAAGCATTTATGTAAATTTCTATGCTCATAGGCAGGCCACATGAATCGCACCGGGCCACATTTTAGACAGCCCTGATCTATACCTTACCTTTCCACATTGATTACCTAGTACTCTCTTTCATGAACATAAAGTTCTAGGTACATTGGCCACTTTGCTGTTCCTGGTATTGCAGCATTTCATTGCCCATCTCCTTTTCTTTGCACAGGCTATCTCCCATCCCTGAAAAGTCCTCCTTTCTTGTCAGCCCCTTATAAAATCCCTAATTCCCTTTAAAACTCAGTTTAAGTGGCACTTCCTATATTAAATCATTCAGCAAGACCCGAGTTCAAACTGTACCTCAGAAATTTACTCCCTGTGTGGCTGTGGTTGTGGTTTGTCCTTCATTCTCGAAGAGGACCATGACATCAGGGGGATGATGACATGACTTGCAATTGACTTTAATTTGAGTGAGGGAGGGCTGTGCAAGGTCACCAGCCTCACTTTCTCCTCTAGAGCCATCCAAGTCCAGTGGCTGGATCTAGATCAGGATGCCTGGAAACAGCCCAGGATGCAGTGGGAGAACTTGAACCTTTTGAGCTAAGGTCTTTTCAGATTCTCATTTTGAGTGAAGCAATGCCCATTCAGTGAATAGGCCTCTTTAAGAGGTGAGTCAAGTGATGGCTCCTTTAATTAAAAAAAATCAAACTAGGAGGAGAAGACCCTCAGGGTTGCTGGTCAAAAGAGAAGTAGTTGCTATTGACATTCACTCTGAGCCAGGAGGGCCCAAAAAATAATCATTAAGAGTGAAAGGCTTGGACTCATGGGCCTCTAAGGTCTCTTTCAGCCCCAGAGCCAGTATCCCACCCTTTGAAAATGATTATGCATCTACTTTGTATGTGTTGTATTTACTTCTCTGCATGTGTATATGTTCTTTCTACCCTATCCCTCCCCACCAGTAGATGTACACTTCTTACAGGCAGGGACAGTTTCATTTTCATCTTTGATTCTCTGTTACATAGCACAGAGCCTGGAATATAAAGACTTGTTGAAAGCATGAACCTTTGGTACAGAATAAAGACATTGATTAGTTAGTAAACTACAATAAACTAATTAATAAACACCCCTGCTATTAGGTGCAGGCACTGTTTTAAGTACTTTCAGGAATTTGACTATCTCCCCTGGGGTTGAAGGTGATAGAATATAAGGATAAACTAGACAGAGTTGTTATTCTCTCTCTCCCTCTCTCTCTCTCTCTCCCTCTCCCTCCCTCTCTCTCTCTCTCTCTCTCTCTCTCTCATAGGGGAACTCAACCTGATAGAAGTACAGAGGTCATTCATGAGCCTGATCCTACTGGTCATATGCATAGAGGCTTTGACCTGTTGCACTTCTAACTTGGGTTAGTTCACTTCTCCATAGGCCGCCAGATAGCCCTCTGCTCTAGAGTTCAGCATATTGAAGCTAGAAATAGTGTAGATACTTGATTAGCTTTACCCTTACTGTAGCCCAAAACTCCCAAGCTCAAGACGTCCATCAATTTCAGCCTCCTCAACAACGAGGATTACAGACCTGCTCCATGTCCAGTGGCAGTTATTCTTCTAAAATAGATCACAATCTACTTGGATAATAAGAACAGGACCAACTTTATGGGAAAAATGGTAAATGAGTGGTCCAGACAGTAGTGTTTTCAGGACTTCAGGGGAGAGAGAGCTCTTGCACAGAAATATAGATTACTGTAGCCAAAGTGGTCAGGGAAGGCTCAAGTATTCAAGATGGAAGGACATTATAAGCCAAACAGAGGGATGGGAGAACAACGTCAAGAAAACACAAGAAATCCTCACTTTGTAATTGACTCATTTTGTATATTTCCTTTAATCTCGTTAATTCAGTTCAAGTCAACATTTATCAACACCTGTAATGTGCAAGACACTTAGTGTGCCTAAAAACAACTTTGCTTAAAAGGAAACAGAATCTGCTTTAAAGATGTGTAAAATGCTCATTTTTCCAGGAAAAAGAGAGAGGGAAAGGGGAAAGGGAGAGGGAGAGGGAGAAGAAGAGGGAGAGGGAGAAGAAGAGCGAGAGGGAGAGCGAGAGCGAGAGGGAGAGGGAGAGGGAGAGGGAGAAAGAGAGAGGGAGAGAGAGAGAGAGAGAGAGAGAGAGAGAGAGAGAGAGAGAGAGAGGAAAATACCCTGAATAAATATCCTTCTGACCCTCATCTAGACCCAGGCTTATTTACTGACAGTGTGTGATGTAGGTAAAATGTCCCATTCTTCTTCAAATTCAGAATACTGAGCCTAGGGACTATGAGCAAGAGAGTATTCCTAATTTGTAAGGAGCCTCCTGATATAAAAGCAGCATTATCATGCAGTGGGAGCTTGAGGAGCTAGGCATAGTTATATTTTAAATAACTCTTAGTTTGAACAATAGCCTGGAAAACAGTAAGCCCTGTCTTTTAACATAAGTCAGGCAGGCAGAAAGGAATCAAGGGGGAGGTGGCCATGTAGGCTATCAGAGCTGTGCTGAGGTGGGGCATGGATCAGGGGGAGATACACCAGCTTTATCTGTATGAGCCAAATTGGCTTCTGTGGTGGGGAATTGATGTGTTCAGTTGAGCTGACAGGTCGCAAAAGAAGCCTTTTGATATGACGGGAAAATAACTCCTGTGTTTAACCTCCCTATACAGAGATGATAATACTTCAGAGCAGAATAGGCATCCTAACCATGGTTCAGAACAAGGGTATCAGTGACATTAAGCTACCTCAAATAAAACTGCCTAAGGTAGGACCAAATCAGGATTCTGTGCCAAGTGTGTGAGAGGCAGCCTGGTGGAGTGGAGAGAGCCCTGGTCTTACAGACAGAAGAACTAGTTTGGGGCAGTAGTAGTAGTACCATGAATAGGGTGTCATTTGGTGCCAGAGATCCTGGGTTTGAGTATTCAACTATTGTAATATTGGTTAAGTTCTCAAACCTCCTTGGGTCTCAGTTTCTTCACCTATAAAATGGACTAGATGGTCTCTGACCTCCCTTTAAGCTCCAGATCTATACTGTCCTTATCCTATACAACTCTTAGTTTACCCTCCCCAGGACAATTTGTATGTTAATAGAGATCAAAGCTTTAATCTAACTAAAGCTCTTACCTAGAGACTCAATTCACAAGTGGTTGGGGCATTGGACTTGCAGTGTGGAAGATTTGGGTTCAAATCTTACCTTTGATTCTTATTAGCTATGTGACCCTGGCTGGACCAAGCATTTAACCTCTCTGTCCCTGAGTTTCCTCATATGTAAAATGAGAAGGCTGATTGACTACCTCTGATGTCCTTTCCAACTATAAACCTAAGACTGGAATTTTAGGGATCAGCAGTCAGTTGAGTTTCCTCATTGAGGGGGCAGGGGGCACTGCTGAGGAGGGAGTTAAGAAGTCCTTCAATGAGAATCTGAGCCTGAGGAGGAAGAAAAGCCTGGGGCTGAGGAGGACACTCTGCTGCAGGAAGTGGAAGAGAGGTGGTCCCTTCAGAAAAGGTCAGAGGTTGACCAGGGGTCACAGAAGCAGGGACACAGAACAAAAGCACCCAGAAGGACAGAGGAGGATGAGGAGGTGTTAGCTGAACTGAGGACTCTCTCTAAGCATATAGACCAGAAGGCCAAGAAGATGAGGCAAGATAAAGAACAGTGTGTGAGTTTAGCTCCAGCTGCCCCCTGTGAGCCAAGCGTCCAGAGGAGGAGCAGTCCTTGTAAGATGAGAGGCCAGAGAGAGGACAGACCATGGAGATTCTGGGCATGGAGAAGTTAGCCAAGAACAGAAACAGCCTTGGCCTGGAGTGGAAAGGCAGCTATAGGAGTAGCTGCATAGTCAGACTGAGCAAAGGAGTGCTCCTGAGATGGAATAGGGGCCTGTCATTGATCTGCACACCATCATCACTCTGAAGACCCACCAGGCTCCACCATTGTAGATGAGAAGGAGTGTGAAGAGGTATCCCAAAAGCAGATAATAAAGGAGGCCTTCATTGGGGACAATGTCATCGCTGACTTCTAGAAGGAGAAATGCAAAGCTGAGAAAGCAAGCAAGCCAAAAAGATATTGACCTGAACCTGCCAGGCTGGGGACAGTGAAGTGGTATGGGCCTGGTGATCAGTGCCAAGATGAGAGGTGGGTTTCTCATCAAAGCCCCTAAGTCTGCTCCAGGGAAAGACAAGCGCTTGCCAAATGTGGTCGTCAGCCAGAAGCAGAACATCCAGGGAGCAGCCCACCAGGTGAATGTGCTTCTGTTCCCGTTCACCCCCCAGTATCAGTTTGAAGAGACTATCAAGATGCCAGTGGGCATCACACATGGAACATGCAGAGGGCCTTCCAGAAGCTGACTGCTCCCTGTGTGGTGACCAAGCACAGTCACATCATTGAGCCCATAAAGAAGAAGGATATTGAGTTCTCTCCTTCCAACTTGGGCCCACCAACCCTGCAATGGAAAGGGCAACAGCATGTCCACCATAGGAGGAGAGGGCTAAAGAAAGCCCTTTAAGTCCTATTGATAGCCCCAGGGCCAGGAAAACTGGGTTCTTGGAAACAATGCCCTGGGTGTTGATGATTCCTCTTTCTGGAAATATAGCAAACCTTCCATATAAATGGGAAGGGGCGGAGGAAGAAGGCCTTCAATGAATACCCCTGAATCCAGATCACAGGCAGTGGTCTCCTTTGTGGTACATGGATGACCTTTTATGTATCTCTGTGACTCTGCATATGTGTTTGTATGTGTGTGCATTTAAAATATTTAGTCATTCCCATGTACAATATGGAAAAATACAAGCTTTTAACAATATAAAGATTACTCTTTTGTTAGGGGTTGCTAAAAATAGAGTGTCTTTCCTAAGGTGTCGCTGACGGAAACTTCATGTTGGCTGCAGAGAAAGGGCTTGGTGTGATGCCCTGCAGAGGAGAAACTCTCCTTAAGATTTTCTGCAGATGCTGATGCTGAGAAACAATGTTTCCCACCCATCCCCCTTGCTCTGTGATTAAAAAGCTTTTATTAAAGGTGTACTATATTCCAGGCATAGTGCTAATTGTTATGGATACAATGAAATACAAAAGACAGTCCCTGCCCTCCAGGAACTCTCAATCTAATGGGAAAGATAATCAGCAAAAACAAAACATAAAGATAAGCTATATATAGCTTATAATATATATATATATAGAGAGAGAGAGAGCTTGTAGGATATATATGTGTGTGTATATGTATATCTTATAGGAGACATATATGTGCATATATGTGTGTATATATATATATACATATGTATCTTAAAAGAGATAGATATGTGTGTATATACATCTTACAGGATAAAGAGAAAAAAATTAACAGAAGGAAGGTGCTAGAAATAAGAGGGATTGGGAAATGCAGAGGTTCCCAAAGTGGGTGATACTGCCCCCTGGCAGGCACAGAAATGATGGGGGAGACCATAATACCCTTGGATGCAATTGGAGGGCATTGAATAAAAATAAGGAGACTCTGGAAGCATAAGGAAAGCAGAGAAGACATGAAAATTTGAAAAACCATTTGTACGTGTTTCATCTGTTGTGTAACAGAGTTAAAGTCATAGTTATTACATTATTTTCCCAATAAACACACGACATGCAAGTTATAACTGATCAGTGGTCAAGTCTGCCAGGAGGTCTTAACAAGGAAGTGTTGACAGGCAAGCATGTCTCACATTGTTGCAGAGTCTAGCACACATTGGCAGGAATATATGCATGCAATGATTTGTTTACAATACGTTATTATATGGTTACATAATGTAATATTGCATCATCAAAATTTCAGTTCAGGAAATACTGCCACACATTTATAATAAATTATTAAATATAAGCTGTGTCATTTATTAAAATTATATTTTTTTGAAATGATACAAATTTAAAAAAAACCTATTAAAGGGTTGAAGAAAGTAGATTTCGGGGGGGGTGGCAAGCATTGAGCAATTTTTTTAAAGGGGAAAGTTGGCCAAATAAGTTTGGGAACCTCTCTATAAAAAGTAAGATTTTAGTTGGGACTTGAAAGAAGCCAAGGAAGCCAGTAGGTAGAGCTGAAAAGGGTGAGTATTCAAGGCAGGAGGGACTGCCATAGAAAATGCCTGGAGCTGAGAGATGGACTGTCTTGTTCATGGAACAGCAAGGTCAGGGTCCCTGGATCAGAGAGTACGTGGCAAAGAGAAAGGCGTAAGAAGACTGGAAAGGTGGTGGTGGGGGGGAGGTAGGTCATCAAGAGCTTTGAGCAACAGAGGATTTTGCATTTGATCCTGGAGAAGACAGGGAGCCAGTGGAGTTTTAGTGAGTATGAAATTGACAAGTGATTTGACCAAGGTCACAGCAGCTTGTAGGGATTAGATTTGTTCTGTCTGGCCACAGAGGGCAGGACCAGGAGCCAAGTGTGAATTAACCAAGTGACAAATTTAGCTTCAGTGGCAGGAAACACATCATAACATTTTGAGCTATCTATAAATGGAATAGGTTGTCTTGGAAGGTTGTGGGTTCCTTGTCCTTGGGGAAGCAGAGTGGAGCGATCATGGTTAGATATGATGAAGATTCATTTCAGTTCTGGGTTGGACTAGGTGGCTGCTGAAGTCCTCAGTTTCCACTCAAATTCTGTGACTTGGATTCTGTACAAATGAGCAGAACCTTATAGCCCTGGTCGAGTGCCCTTTTCACCCCATCATGCTGACTGACCTAAGTGATTTCAGTAACAGAAAGCATTTCCAAGAGAAGACAACTTCCCATCTTACACAAGGTAATATAGAGGGTAGCCCATCTCTCAGTCTCCTTCACTTCCTTGTTTGTAGGATAAATAATCACCGCAGTTAGAAGTGACAATTGTGTATGCAACTCATGAACTCATATCTGAATGTCCTGGGAACGAAGAAGCATTGCTTAAAGGTGCTCTGTGTCAGCTGTGTTACTAAAATGTTGTCAGTTTGGAAGAGAAATCACGTATAACATTGTTTGGGCCATTCACATTCATCTGAGGAGGGATAGAAGGAATGCATTTGGAGTCCAATTCTGCACCTTATAAATAGACATATATAGCACTGCATACATTATTAATATGGGGTTATTGCCTGTTTTATTGGATTCACTACTGCTCTTCTCTTGGGAAGCCATGGAAAATAGGAAGATTGCACAAATGCCCCCATTAACTAGAATCACTATATACAAAGGAAATAAGATTGTACAAATACCAATATTCACTTGAGTCACTCCCTACAATTCAAATAACATAATAACCCATAATGTGTACGTGTAATCCCCATAGCTGCTATCTGAAGTATTCTATACTCTCCTTATCTAAGTTTCTCATGCCGCTGGAGGGGCAATGCAGAAATCAAGTTATGTTAAAGGAACCCACTTCTTAGTCTAAGAAAGAAGACATACTCAGTTTCTGTCTGAAGGTAACACTGAGTAGGTTGTGTTAGTATTGTTACAAGGATGGCAAAATAAACTTGGAAAAGAAAACCATATTGGATTCCCAGGCATTATTTTCATCAGTGCCCAACACATTTGGTGGAATGAGGTATTCTGTTCATTTGGTGCCTTGCACATAGTTGGCACTCGATAAATATCTGCTTAATTGGATGGAATCAAGGAATCTGGCTAATCTATTATTCTCCATGCCTGGAATGCTGTCCACCTGTTACACTGCCAGTTGAAATCTGACCAGTTCTGAAAAGGTCCAACTCAAATATTCTCCTCTCTCTATAGCCTTCTTTGATTCCCTATCCCCTTCAGACAGAAATACTCTCTAAGACTACTCTGCAGCTATCTCAGTCATTTTTTCCATTCTATTGAGATCATGTCCTACTCTCCGGCCATCTTATTGCCAGCCTTGGTAACTGCCTCATTGCCTGGACCAGAAACCATACCCTGTAGGTTTTAACCCTTTTATCTCTAGAACTTCTGACTTTAGGCCCCAATCTCAAGATTGGTGACTATGTCTAGGTAACACAGCCTACTATTTCAGGCAAGCCCTAACCATACTACACTTCACTCCCTATTCATCGGCCTTCTCCTTTGACACCTTATCCAAACTACTTGCCTCTGCATGCTGTCCTTCCCTCTCCAGTTCTGAAAACATGATCAAGTCAGCTTTACCATTGTTCCCATAAGAAGCATGAGGACCTATGCCTCTCGGCCCTCTCTTCTCTCCCTGTAACTTTCTGGACCAATAATAATAATGTACTCACACCAATGAGTACAGCATCAATAGGACCAGCATACTCTATTTAGAATATAAGCTCCTTGAGTACAGAGATAGTTTTTGCTTTTGAATTTGTATGTACAACACTTTACACAGCTCTTGACACCTACCAAACACTTAAATGCTTTGTCATTAATTAAAGTATTTATTCATTCATGTATATTTCTGTATAAAATGTATGCACCCAATAAGGTGGTCAACTCCTTGAACACTGTCTTCCATCATGGCCGAATCTCTCATATCCTTAAAAAAGAAACAAACACAAACAAACAAACAACTTAATGTCCTTACCAGCTCTTCCCTCTCTTTCTCAGCCAAAGCCCTAGAAAAAGCTATCTATACTTGCTGCCTATACTTCCTCATTTCTCACTCCCTACTCAAACCTTTACAATCGAATTCTGACATCATTACACAATTGAAACAGCATTCCAAAGTTATCTTTATTACCTTTGTTGTAATGACCCCAAACTGATCTGCTTCCTCAAACTTCAAAGACAATGTGTCCTCTAAAGAAATGCTGAAATGATTTTCCTTAAGTGATGAGATCACTTTCCTACTCGGTGAACTCCAGTGGCTCCCTACTACATCTGAGATCAAATATAAACCTCTCTGTTTAGCTTTTAAAGCCAATCACAACCTGGCTCCAACCTATCTTTCCAGCCTCATTATACATTATTCCCCTTCCTGCATTCTCCAGTCCATCTAAACTTGTCGACTCTATTCCTCTCACATGACACTCCATCACCCATATTTGTACTACTTGCACTATCTACTTCATGTGGCTGGTTTTTTGTTTGTTTGCTTTGAAGGAGGCGGAGGAAATGTTTGTGGTCTTTAAAGTGCAATAGACACGTCATTTATTATTAAATAATTTCTGCTATCAAATCTCATTTTGAATATTAATGTTTGGTTCTGGGAACTATGGTTGAAGAAAGATATTAAGAAGTTATAGAGCATCCAGAGAAACACAACCAGTATAGCAAAAGACCTTGAATTCACATCATATGAGGAGCAGATGGAAAAGTGGGTATAAATTAGCCCAGAGAAATCAAGACTTAGGATGGGGTAGGGGGGTTATAATTTTGTTTCTAGTGCATATTTGAAGAGTTATCTTGTTGAGAAGGGATGAGACATGTTTGGTTTAGTCCCAGAGGGTTGAACCAGGAGCAGTGGGTTAAAGGGGCAAAGATATAAATTTAGGCTTAATATGAGGAAAGACTTCCTAACAGTTTGAATCAAAAAAATGGAATGAACTTCCTGAAGAGGTACTAGGCTTCCGGGCCATCAAGATCTTTAGGAAGAGACCGATCTACAACTTTCTGGGTATGTTATGGTAGAGATTCCTTTTAGGAACAGGTTGGAATAGATAGCCATTGAGGTCCCTTCTGACTCTAAGATTCTATGATTCTATGTATACATGTAATCATATTTTAATTTAATTCAGTAAGCATTTGTCAAGTATGTACTATGTACAAAACAATATGCTACTTCATGGAGAATAAAGTGATAAAAAGGGGAAGAAGTCCCTCTCTTGAGACATTCAAGTTTTACTTAATTATTTTAAAATTGATTATTTTCAAGGAGCAGCTAGGTGACACAGTGAAAAGAGCTCTGGCCCTGGAGTCAGGAGGACCTGAGTTGAAATTTGGCCTCAGATACTTGCCACTTACTAGCTGTGTGACTTTTGGCAAGTCACTTAACCCCAATTGCCTTGCCTCCCCCCTCAAAAAAATTGATTGTCTTTGTCAAGCATGATATATATATATATATATATATATATGTCATGTTATATGCAGTCATATATATGTGTATGTATACGTACATGCACGTACATAACAATAAATGATGTGTTTGTGTATCAAAGTAATCCACATGTGTATATGTATGTGTGTTAAAGTGATTTACACATGTATATGTATATATGCCTATATATGTTGCATATGTGCTATAACTATGTAGCTTCTTCTGCAGCTCCTCCTCCTCTTCTCCAGGAAAGTGGCATATAGCAGAGTTTATAGTTGTGAAATTTTATCATTATGAAAAAAAATTACTCTTGTGGTTAATGAACCTGAAGGCTGGGTTAGAATTTATTTTCATAGAGTTGTTTGGCAAGGGAAAAAGGATGAAGAGACCATAGGGAAGAGATGCATTTAGGAAAGTCATGGTTAGATTTTATTGCATAGGATATCCTTGCCAGAAATAAATGACTCTGAAATTGTAATGTGGGATAGGAAAAGAAAAGCCAATGACCTGATTAAAGTCATCCAGCTGATTAGATAGCTGAGAAGTCTTAATCAAGTAGAAAGAGCTCTGGATTTGGAATCAGAGGACATGGGTTCCAATCTTAGCTCTGGCATTTAATAACTAGGTCACCTTGGGGAGGCAATGTGATCCAGTGGAAAGGAGTGCTGGATTTGGAATGAGAGGATCTGGGTTTGAATCCCACTCCTTACATTTAGTACATTTTTGACTTTGAACAAATCACTTCACTTGTCCATGCCTCTGTTTCCTCATATATGAAAAAGGAAGGGTGAATTAGATGATCTCAAAAGGTTTTTTCAAATTAAATCTTTAATCCTATGATCCTTTGAATATATGACCTGTGAGGATTCTTTCATTTCTAAACCTGTAATCCTCTATTTCTTATCTGTTCCTAAAAGTAGAAGAAATGGTAGAGGGGAACCCCTCCCAGATTGACTCTTTCACTGCCCTCCAATCTCTTCTCCCATCACTGTCAATGTTTAGAAAACTTTATTCGACGCTGCTGTTCCAAAATTCTGTCAGGGCTGCTTTGTTACCTCCTATTTGGCTTTCCCTATGGCTGTGCCATCGTTAGCATGTTAGCTGCTAATTGGAGAATATTTTGTCTTTATAAGTGGCATGACTAAAAACAAAGCAAAATCCAGAAACAAGCCACGGGAGAAAAGGAAAATAGAAACTAACATGTTATACCATTAAAAAATACTTCAGATGTGTGCGTGTTGGGGGATGGGGTATATGTATATTTCTTAGTTCTCTTTCCAGCTGAGCTTTTTTTTGATGTGATTAGAGTTGCCTTGAATCTCTGTAGGTTTCAAGATCATTTAAGAGACTTTATTTTGTTCCTTAATGGTAGTAAGAACAAGAATGATGATTTCATTTACATTGTGCTCCTACTTTATGAAGCCCTTTCAGTTACATTATCACATACCACCCTATAATGGCCAGGGGTAGTAAATAGATAGATCAGCCATTAGCATCCCCCTTTTGTAGATAAGAAAACTCTGCAAAGAGGCTTACTAACTGGCCCAAAGTTATATGATAGACCAGTTTTAGAGTCAGGCTTGAGAGCAGGGCTTTTGATATATAGTTCCTTTCTCTATGCCCTGGTAAAAGCCTAAAAAGGCCAGGGTCTCCCAATGTATCCTGGGCCGTCCCCAGTCATCCTAATGGACCCAGTTAGCTCTAGAGGGGAAAGTGAGGCTGGTGACCTTGAACAGCCTTCCCTCACTCAAATCAAAGTCATGTCATCATTTCCCTGATGTCATGGTTCTCTTTGAGGATGGAGGACAAACACAACCTGGTAAGAGTCAGTCCATAAATGAAGCAAATACCAAAGAAACTAGCAGTGCAGTAAGACCCTCTAAACACAAGCTGGGCATGGTCTTCAAAGAGGGTAAGTCCTCAGAATTGGATACTGAATGAAAAGTCCAGGGGTCAATGTTTTGTTTATAGGCAACAGAGTAACCCAATTCCACATCAGACAAAAAGTTCATCGAGACTGTGCCATACAATGGAAAGAACACTGAGATTGACTTATGAGGCAGGAGTTTTGGGTTGGAAGCCTAACCCCATCACCACAATGACTTTAGGCAAGTCTGTTAATTTCTATGGACCCCACTGAGAACAGATGGCAACCAAGGTTCCTCTCAATTCTAAACTGATGATCCTTTGGTTCCATGTGACTGTGAGTCAGGAAGCTGGATTGGAGGCCCATCTCTGCTTCTATATGAGCAGTTTGCTTCACCTCTGCCTCAGTTCCTCAACTATAAACTGGGGATGATGATAGCACCTACTTCAGAAGGTTGTGATGATCAAATGAGATAATGCTAAAACAAAACAGCAAACACAATAAGCATTTAGCATAGTTCTTGGCAATTAGTAGGAACTATATAAATACTTATTCCATACTCCCCTGCCCCCATCCCTTTTCTTGCTGTGTAACCTTAGGCCAGTCCCTTCCCTTCTCTTGGGACATTTAGTTTCATATATTAAATCCAGGGAATTGCTTAGATCTCAGAGCTCCCTTCCAGGTTTGACATGCTACAAATCTGTCCTGGAAAGGCACACCAGGGCAGATTGCTTATTTTGCTTGTCCTGCAAGATGGTAGACATTTCAGCCTATACACTGAAAAAAACTTTGGCTGTGGAATGATATTTTCTGGTTCCTCCGTTGCCTCAAAATTTAAAAAAAAATCCTGGCTCACAGACCATTGGCCCAGTTTCAGAATTTGAGATCCCAGTTATCTCTTCATAGCTGAATACTCAGAATATTCTACCCCAACCTGCAGTATCTATCTATTTATAGCAATAATCATTAGTTCTCCATTTCGAATCCCCAGAGCCTCACCTGTTCTCCCCTCTATCCTCCGGCAGAAGTTGACTTCAGAGGGTTTTCTGAGAGCTCTTTGTAATATTAGTTAACATGTACAGGAAAGCCCCAAGGTCATGTTCTACTCTTGACACCCTTCACTTTAGATTTGAGAAATTCCCTAAAACTCTCATTAGTAGAGGCCTTCTCCTACCTATGAAAGTTTAAAAATCTCAGGCTAATCATCCGCTTTGCACACCTCCATGCAAGGCACAAGAAGAGCCTTTGCTTTCCACCTCCTCCCCCTCCCCCCAATCCATTCTTGGGCATCACATTTATACAGACATGGGCTGTCAAAATCTGACGTTGTATGGTATTTAAAATAAAATAAAACAACCTTCTCATGTGAAACTGGCATTAACACTGAAGGCAAATCCTGGGGCTGGGGGAATGAGGAAGGGAAGCAACAACCAAAAGGCCTTAATGAATCTCCTCTTTTGGTCCATTTTATTTTTTTAAACTAGGCTCTCACATTACATTTGCATCTTAGAGGATAAGTTGCAAATCCTTTCAAAGAAGTAGAAATTGAACTTCTTCCAGGATGGGTATTCACTAAAACATTCTAACCAGAATTATTCTATTACAGATGCAACAGGAGGAAGAGATTTGGGGTTCACTTTGACTCTTCTTTCCATCAGGTAGCTCCAGAGATCTTTTACATTTGACCAATAGAGCTCCATGATAGGCTAAGTATCAATATGGGAACCATGACCTTATTCAAAAAGGGACTTTTATCCCATTATCGACTTTGTGGGCATTTTTCCCCAGTACAAGCAAGTGTATCAATCAAAAATAAATCCCCATGTGGCTTCCTTTGGGTCCCCACAATTCTGCAACCACCTGGTAATTTCCAGGTTCATGGTACTACTTTAGGTCAGTATCTATTCAAATCACAGTTTGAGCCCCCATTCCAGTTCATCTCTGGGCCAGATTATACCAATAACACATGAATTTTAAACAAGAAGGGAATTAATTAAAAAGGATAGCAGGGTAAATACATGGAATTTAATTAGCCAGCAAGCTTTCTCAGCATTTAATGGCTGCTCTGCTTGATCACTTCCCACTCAATTCTGGTACCACAACCTAAAAAGCATTGACTTCTTGAAGCATTGTACATCTGGGGAATGCTGTTCACATTTTGGTGCTGCAATGTAGAGATAACTTTGGACTTCTTAGAAACCAGAGGGGAAATCTGTACCTTTCTCTCCTGCCACCATGTTGCTCCATCTTTTTACATTCCCTCCTTTGGTTACCACGGCCTCGAGCCTTGTGCACACAGTTCCCTTCCTCTTTTCAAATGGGCATGCTGGAAGCTCTGCTACCCAATCCAAGTGCTTGCTACTTGATATTTTCATGCTGGGAAGCTAATACTTAGCCTCCTAGGACAAGTAATTCATGGGGAATATTTCCCAATGATCAAGACTTCCCCTTCTCCACCCAAAGCATTGTAGGTACACAGAGGCCACAAACATATTAATTTATATTTATAAATTGAAAATATAACTCTAAACAATAGCCCTAAAGATACAGACACACATTTCTGCCAAGAAGATGGAATTCAATTACAAATCTGTACCTGTCAGAAGACTTGTTTGGGATGACTTAAGGTCATGTAGTCTGTCAGCTCTAAACCTCAAACATGAAGACAAAAAAGAATGAGAAAGAAAGAAGAGACAAATTGAGTCGCATGACTGAGCCATGGAACTGGTCACAGAGAGCACGAAAGAGATGTGAGCAAAGGCCAGTGGCTTGGTAAAAAAAAAGAGACTGAGAGGTATGTAGCATGCTAGGGAGAGAAAGAGAATGAGAAATTTCTATGAGAGAGACAGAAAGAGAAAGAGAGAAGAGAGAGAGAGGAGGGAGGGAGGGAGAGAGAGAATTTAGTTACCTAATATATAAAAGAATCCAAGAAAATTTATCTTCCTCTTGCTCAGACATCGCTGAACCTGATCGTCAGCTCTCTCAAAACCTAAAGGTAAAATTGTACCTTCCATAGGACAATCTCTAAGCTAGATAAGAAGGTCTTCAGTTATAGTTTGAGGTCCAATCCTTACTTGAGGGAAAAGCTAACTTGAGATTAAGAAGATCCTGCCCTTCTAACAAAAGAAATCTGCTTTGTACTTCTAGTTACATGAGTTATCAGTGTCTCCTTTTCTGAGACTCAGATCTCTTGAAAACTGAGGGGAATATACAAGTAGCCAGAAGGTAATGAGCTAACAATAAATAATTATGATATTAGGGCCCTCTTCATAGTTTATAGGAGTTTACTTTTACCTTATAATATGATACGATGTTCTAGTTTAGTTGCTTTAAATTGGAAATATTTTTAAGCTGCCTATTCTCAAAACAAACAAAAATTTTCTCTTCACTTTTCTGGCAAAGGAACAGCATTAGTTTTACTATGACAACGTATACTTCTGCAGGTAATATGTGCTTAATAAATCAAAAATATTTACTAAGTAATTACCATACACCCAGTACTATTCTTGGCACTTTAGAAGATATGGAGAGGTATAAAACATAGCCTTGCCTCTAAGGACCTAAAAGCTTTTTGAGGAGATGGCACACATGAAGTCAAAGCTAGCTGTAGTACAGAATATAATTATAGTAAATTATACAGTACCAGCTCTTCTGTTGGAGTTCAGAGGTGAGAGAAATCAATAAAATTGGAGTAATCAAGGTAAAGGGGTGGGGGGAAGTTTATCTATTCAATCAATCAATCACCCTGACCCACTTCAAAAAAATCTACTCAGGAGGTATATTCTGATGGCTTAAGGAAGCTTGGTCACACCCTGTGCAGCTAGAATAAAACCATCTGATCAGTTCATTTCAAAGATTCAAGTGTCTTGTAGCACAGAGGAGGAACCAGTCCAGCCTGGTTGACTTTAAAAAAAAAAGACTGAAAAAAAATCTCCTGGTTGAAGGGGCAGGTTGTGCAGTGGTAGGAGAAAATCTCTTGTGTCCCACTCCCCTTGACTGGAAGATGGTGACCTTGTGGGCTTTGGAGGATTAGAATATTTGGAATTCTCATTGGCATCAAAGCAATGTCCCTGGGTCAGCAGTAGCTGGTGGAGGGTCTGTAGTAGGAAGTAAGGAAAAGCTAGACATACTGAGAACAAGTTTCCAAGACTCTATGAGGCTCCCAGAAAAAAAAAAGAACTATACCATGCCTAATGTGAACTTTTGAGGACTCTCACAAAAGGAATTCCAGGAGCTCCACATTTTATGTACTATATGAAGAAAATGTAATGGAGGATGATGACCTGAGCTAAATCTTAAGCTAAGGAACTGTTTTATAGAATGTCTGGAGATGTGAAAATGCTGGGGTCTATAATTTTGTATCTATCTCTACAAAAAGCTGAAATTTGTCTGGTATACTAGGAGAATTTGAATCAAATATAGATGATATTCTTAGTGGTACTTCAAATAGGATACTCAAAACCCATGATGTCCTTTAGAATCCCTGAAAATGTGGATATAGCTGGGAAGATAAGCCCAATGTATAACACACTAGTTCTTTTCTAAAATATTTTATTAATTATCTTTATATCACATTCATTCCCAATATCTGAACTGAACTCTTTCTTGTGACAAAGAAAATCAATTAAACAAAAGCAAGTGACACAACCACTATTGCACAAACTATGCAACATTCTGTCCTAAGTAGTCCTTTACATTTCTGGCATAAAACAGGGAAAAACTACACATTTAAAAATATCTTGAGGACTTTCACAGGCTTTTCCATTACTCAGAGTTTGATATCTCTCTCTTTTTTTCCCACTTAGATTGTTGTAGTCATGATGATTACTATTAGTTTTGCTTTTGGTATTTCAATATGTATCAGTTCATATCAATCTTCTCTGAATCCCTCATATCCATAATTACTGCATAGTAATATTTCATTACATTTATATAGCATATTTTTTCTTCAGATATTCCCTTATCAATGGGCACCCATTTTGTTTGTACCTCTTTGCCACCAAAATGAGTGCTTCTATGAATTATTTCTTACTTTTTGAACTCCGTTTCTGTCTTTATCTTTTTAGAGTATATTATGTACTTGTTCTTTGCAGGTGATTGAAGTAAAGTCTATTTTGCTTGGTCTGTTTGACTATTTGTATTTATGTATCTGTCTTTTTATGAGCACTTTCAAAGCAGGTGGTTGATGTTTGATTGGTCTTGGTGTAGTATTTAATAGTATTAAGATGAAGCTTACATTCAAGTTGTGGTTCAATCTGATGTGTTGAAACAAAATGGAAGGGTACTTTTTCAGTGGGCAAGTACATTCTATTTTAGAAATATATTCCAGTGCAATTTCCTCAGTGGGTCAGAGTTGCAAAGACATGTAATTGCATGGAGTGAAATTATAATGTTTGAATATAATATTGTCTATTTTGAGGGGGGGGTTGAATGAAATTATTTAGTTTTGAAGTCTATAGTCATCACATCAAAATTAATGCTTTTCTTCAATTTTACCAAATAACAGAATTTCATAGTTGAAAGTGAACTCCTTCCTGAATTGTCATCAATCCTTCTCTTAAGTACCTTCAATGAGGGGGACCCTACTACCACTCATGGTAGCCCATTGCATTTTGGAATAGTTGTAATTCTAAGGATGCTTTTCCTACCATTAAGCTTCAATTGACTTCTTTGTAAGTTCTCATTATTGTTCCTGGTTCTTTCTTCTCTGGTCAAACAGAGCAAATCTAATGGTTCTTCCACACGACACACCCCTTCAAATATATGAACATTACTATTATGTGCCTGCTCCCCCCAGGCCCCCCTTACATTGCACACATCTTTTCTCTTCTCTTCTCCAGACTAGACATTACAAATTCTTTCAACCACTCTTTATGTTGTATAAAGTCAAGGCCATTCACCATACATGTCCCCTCTCTGGTTTATCCATATCCTTCCTAAATTATGCTGCCCAGAGCTGAACAGAATATTTTAGATGTGAGGGTGTGTATGTGCATGTGTGTGTGTGTGCGTGTGTGTGTGTGCATGCGTGCGTTTATGTTTTATGGATAAGGACAGTAATTTGGCTACCTGCTCTGTGGGGTCTATTATTCTGCTAGAGTATGTTGAGGCCTAGAAGGCACTGAAATCACTGTCTCTCGGAAGCGGACAATAGTCACTGGCTGCCTTGGAGCACTTTGGTGGAGTGATTTAACATAGTAAACAAGCTTGGTTTTGAAATGTGGAAATAGAATTAAGTGGATATGAAATGCAATGCAGAATGGGATGATTTGTACTTGATAGAATTGAAAAGATCCTTTATGTACACTTGGTACCCATGTACGCTTTCATGTTAATGGCGAAAGTACTTGGCATTTGCCCAGTTGGTATTTGCAAAAATAGAGGCATTCCCATTTTGTAAACTGCTCACAGATACATTAAATAACCCAGTGCTATATGGACATCTGGTCTGTTCAAAATCTGCCAAAACTAGATAGGATCACTGCTGTGGTCCAACTTTATGATGGGTAACTGCACTCTTAGAACACAAAAGCAATCACTCCTCTTGCATGCCCTGCATGCTCCGGGACTGAGTAAGATTCAAGTCAAACATCTAAATTCAGTATCACTTTAGCTGCATTTGAGTACCTACTGGGCATGATCTATGCAAACGAAAAATGAACCCTCATGAAATTCTCGTTATCAGTAATGCTCAGCTAAGGGATCCCCAAATGAAGGAGAATGAAATAATTTATTGAAAGCCTGCATAAAGCTTTCTCTCATGTAATGGTCATGACAAGGTTGTAGGCTTGACATCTACTGACCATTGTAGTAACAACCAAGTACAGCATTTCCTATCTACAGCAATGATTTATTCTCTTAATAGTGTTAGTAAAAGAATGTTTATACATAAGTAAAAATGTGATAGAAATATCAAAGTATTTGCAACTTCCAATGTTTTAGTTTAGGAGAATTACTCGAGATTTTGTACTATATATACATGCTTGTATATATGTGTTTATCTATCTATCTATCTATCTATCTATCTATCCATAGAGATGGATACATATATGATACTTTCAATATGTATCCTTACATACATAGGTATAACGTTTAAAATGTGTAGTCATGGGGGTGGAGCCAAGATGGCAACTGGGAAGCAGAGGCTTGCTTAAGCTCTCCCCCAAATCCCTCCAAACACCTGTAAAAATGTCTCTGAACAAATTCTAGAGCTGCAAAACCCATGAAATAACAGAGGGAAGCAGGTCTCCAGCCCAGGATGGCCTAGATGGTTGCGGGGAAGGGTCTGTTGCATGGTGCTAGGAACAGAGCATGGCCCAGAGTGGGCTGCTCCAGGACAGACCAGGCCTTAGGGCCATGAATCATTGAGCTGTGGCAGTTACCAGACTTCTCAACCCACAAGCGCCAAAGACCATGGAGAAGGTTAGTGAGAAAACTGCTAGATCAGGTTAGAAAGCCATCTGACCCCAGCCCTGGGCGTGGTGGAGTTGATACGCAGTGGAGCCAGCAGCATCAGGAAGCTCCTGTGACTGCTTCCAGAGCCCCGGCATCAGCTGCTTCCATAGTCCCTGGCTTACACAGTGGGAGGAATAAAGTGGCAGACCAGAGCGGGAGTGCAAGGAGTGCATTTCTCTGCTTATATCTGGGTCAAAATCCTGGTTGGTGGTTCTTGGGAGAGGAGGGTCACTGCTGTGGCAGAGCTTGCAGTGACAGTGGAGTAGAGGTAGCTCTGAAAACAACAGCGCAGCCCCTAAAGCTCGGGACAAAGCACTCTCTACAAGCAGTCACACCCTAACAAAAAGCTCAAAGGTCAAGTAGTTGGCTGAGAACATGGCCAGGCAGTGAAAGAGGATGTACACTCAGACTCAAACTCAGACTCTAGAATCTTTTTTTGGTGACAAAGAAGACCAAAACATACAGCCAGAAGAAGTCAACAAAGTCAAAGAGCTTCCAGGAAAAATATGAATTGGTCTCAGGCCATAAAAGAGCTCAAAAAGGATTTGGAAAAGCAAGTAAGAGAAGTAGAGGAAAAATTGGGAAGAGAAATGAGAGTGATATGAGAAAACCATGAAAAACAAGTCAATAACTTGCTAAAGGAGACCCCCCAAAATGCTGAAGAAAATAACACCCTAAAAATAGACGATCCCAAATGGCAAAAGAACTCCAAAAATCCAATGAGGAGAAGAATGCCTTGAAAGGCAGAATCAGCCAAATGGAAAAGGAGGTCCAAAACACCACTGAAGAAAATACCACCTTAAAAATTAGATTGGAGCAAGTGGAAGCTAATGACTTTATGAGAAAACAAGATGATATAAAACAGAACCAAAGAAATGAAAAAATAGAAGACAATGTGAAATATCTCACTGGAAAAACCACTGACCTGGAGAATAGATCCAGGAGAGATAATTTAAAACTTATTGGACTACCTGAAAGCCATGATCAAAAAAAGAGCCAAGACGTCATCTTTCAAGAAATTATCAAAGAAAACTGCCCTGATATACTAGAACCAGAGGGTAAAATAGAAATTGAGAGAATCCACCTCTTGAAAAAGATCCCAAAAAGAAAACTCCTAGGAATATTGTTGGCAAATTCCAGAGTTCTCAGGTCAAGGAGAAAATACTGCAAGCAGCCAGAAAGAAACAATTTGAGTATTGTGGAAAAACAATCAGGATAATACAAGATCCAGCAGCTTCTACACTAAGGGATAAAAGGGCTTGGAATATGATATTCCAGAGGTCAAAGGAGCTAGGATTAAAACCAAGAATCACCTACCCAACAAAACAGAGTATAATGCTCCAAGGCAAAATATGGATTTTCAATAAAATAGAGGGCTTTCAAGCTTTCTCTGTGAAAAGACCTGAGCTGAATAAAAAATTTGACTTACAAACACAAGAATCAAGAGAAGCATGAAAAGATAAACAAGAAAGAAAAAATCACAAGGGACTTACTAAAGTTGAAGTGTTTTGTTTACATTCCTACATGGGAAGATGATTGTGTGTAATTCATGAGACCTTTCTCAGTATTAGGGTAGCTGAAGGGAATATATATATATATATATATATATATATATATATATATATATATAGACAGAGGGCACAGGGTGAGTTGAATATGAAGGGATGATATCTAAAAAAATCAGATTAAGGGCTGAGAGAGGAATATATTGAGAGAAGGAGAAAGGGAGAGATAGAATGGAGTAAATTATGTTGCATAAAAGTGGCAAGAAAAAGCAGTTCATTGGAAGGGAAGAGGGGGCAGGTGAGGGGGAATGAGTGAATCTTACTCTCATTGAATTTAAACTGAGGAGGGAATAACATAAACACTCAACTGGGTATCTCACCCCACAGGAAAGTAGGGGGAAGGGGATTAAAAGGGGGGATGATAGAAGGAAGGGCAGATAGGGGGAGGAGGTAATCAAAAGCAAACACTTTTGAAAAAGGAGAGGGTCAAGGGAGAAAACTGAATAAAGGGGGACAGGATAGGATAGAGGGAAATATAGTTAGTCTTTCACAACATGAGTATTGTGGAAGTGTTTTACATAATGATACATGTGTGGCCCATGTTGAATTGATTGCCTTCCTAGGGAGGGTGGGTGGGAAGGGAAGAGGGGAGAATTTGGAACTCAAAGTTTTAAAATCAGATGCCCAAAAGAAAAAGTTGTTTCTGCATGCAACTGGGAAATAAGATACACAGGCAATGGGGCATAGAAATCTATCCTGCCCTACAAGAAAGCAAGGAGAAAGGGGATGCAAGGGGGAATGGGGTGACAGAGGGAAGGCCTTACTGGGTAATGGGGCAATTGGAATATATGCCATCATGGAGTTAGGGGGGAAGGTAGAA
This sequence comes from Trichosurus vulpecula, assembly GCF_011100635.1. Classification (NCBI taxonomy): domain Eukaryota; kingdom Metazoa; phylum Chordata; class Mammalia; order Diprotodontia; family Phalangeridae; genus Trichosurus; species Trichosurus vulpecula. Next base: position 52,918,234 of record NC_050581.1, on the reverse strand, counting down.
ATGGGGAGAAAATTTGCAACTAAAAACCTTGTGGAAATCAATGTTGAAAACTAAAATATTAAATAAATAATAAAATAATAAAAATATTCCCAGGGAATATTAACTTGTTCCCATCAAAGAGCAGTTGTAGCCATTGGGCATAAATCCCACAAAAGTCAAAGGCAAAAACAAGGGTCCAATCTATAAAACATTCATAGTAGCTGCTCGTGTGAATGCAAATCTGTAAATAAAGTTTATGCCTATTGATTGAGGAATAGAGTGTAATAGATGAATATAATAAAATATTATTATGCAGCAAGAAATGACGGATATTAGAAATTCAGACAAATGCATGCAGGGACTTATATGAACTGATATAGAGTTTGAAATAAGGAGTACCAGAAGAATTGTATAAGCAATGCCTGTATTAATGAAAAAAAATCCTGAAATTGAAGCCGAACGGGTTATGAAAGAAAAGATTATATAACATAGTTCTATATTCTGTTCTCTCCAAAGTTATCAAAGTTTTTTTTGTTTGTCAAATACAATGTTCTTTTCACAAAAATATGCGGACATGTACACATGTGTGTGTGTGTATGTATACAACAGAAACAGCATTTCACTCAGAGGGCAGTAAAGAGGTTTACAATGGGTGTGCATAGGCAGCAGCTCATCATAAACAAGGCATTATGGTGGATAATTAAAGGGTATCATTGAATCATATGTATAAGAAAAAAACAAGAAAGCATGATCAAACTGTGAGAACAAGGAATATTGGATGGACTGCTGATTGTTTTCACTGATAAAAGAATTCCTTAAGACGTCAGGACATCTTAAGGAAGGATCCCAGTACATAAGGTAGCCCCTTGCGGCAAATTTTTGAGACTGCATTGATGAGTGCCATAAGAGAGGTAGATATAAATGCATTATGATCTGTATAAGTGGGGACAGTAACCGTATCAATGATATCACATGTATTTGAACATGTAAATATACATATATATGTTCATATATAATAGGTTATTGATTCATTTATAAAATTAATAAAGTTATTTCATATCTTTCTAAAGCAAGCTAGTGTGTGTGTATATACATATATATATAGTGAAAAAGGCAAATAATAATCATGGCTGAAAGGGAAAGAGAAGCTTTTTTCATAAAATGCTTAACTTATTAAAAATAGGCTAAAATCATAGTCGACTCAGATATGCATCTTCTAATTCTACCATATTAACCAAAGGAGAGGATGGGCATTTTGTGTCTCACTGGTTAGCATACACATGTAGTGATGTAGGATTACAGAATGTTAGGGCTGGAAGGAAATGTTAGAAATCAATGAGTACAACTCCCTCATTTTACAGTTGAGGAAACTGAGGACTAGAGGGAAAAAAAGGACTTGTTCAAAGTCACTCATCTAGTTAGAGGTAGGGGCAGAAAGATATCTTCTCTGGTGCTATAATAGAAACTAGAGTTTACCTTTTCTTATGCTAGTCTCTGAAATGTCAGGACTTATCAGCTTTGGAGATTTAGCTCGGAAAATGAAATCAAAGCCAGACTAGAGAGGACTAAGCTTTTAATCATATAGTCAAGTTGATCTCTTGCAGGTCAAGAGGATTCCTACAAATTTGCTTGTGCTTCATTAACCATGTACCCAATTCTGTGTCTATGGAATGAAGCTAACTTCAAAATGGAACTGGCTTATAATTCTTGGAATATAGAGGACAGCTTGGAACAGCAACTAGATGCTGCACCAAAGGTTTCTGATTAACTCTTGTTTCATGTGAAGGTAGATAAGATGTCATAGATGAGAGGCTAACCCTGGGCACCTCTTCTCTAGTGCCCTCTAGATCAGGGCTTCTTAAAAATTTTCCACTTACAACCCACAGTTTAAGAAGTGCTGCTCTAGAGGCCTAGAGAAGCTCAGTTGGGAAAAAAATAATAGTAGACATTGTATAGTGTTTTCATGTCTGTAAGGTGATAATATCTGTAAGGTACTTTGTAAACTTTAAAGTACTATATAAATATCATCAGAAGAAATATTACATGTCATTGGAAAGCCAGCTTAGGAGTCAGGAAATCTTGAGTTTAATTCCCACCCCTGACACATACTAGCTTTGTGTCCTTTGACAAATCACTTAAATATACCAGGAATATGGTGACTTTCATAGTTGCTAATCTGTACTGGTAAAAGTCTTAGTGGGAGTTCCCTATGGCCAATGGTGCGTTGGTAAATGTTTAACAACTGGCTTTTCAAACACACACACACACACACACACACACACACACACCAGTTTCTTTTCCTTTTTTTAATAATATTTTATTTCCTCCAATTACACCTGAAAACATTTTAAAACATTTTTTGAAAAGTTTTGTATTTCAAATTCTATCCTCCCCTTTTGGTAAGCAATCCGATCTACGTAACACATGAGCAAACTTGTAAAACATTCCCATATTAGTCATTTTATACAAGAAGACTCGAACAACAACAACAAAAGAAAGTGAAAAATAGTATGCTTCTGTTTGTATTCAGATAATATCCATCCTTTCCCTGGAAGTGGATAGCATGCTTCCTTATGAGTCCTTTGGGATTGTCTTGGATCATTGTATTGCTTATTATAGTGAAGTCATTCACAGGTCTTCATGATAGAAGATTGCTGTTGCGACATACAATGTTCTGCTCACTTCACTTTTCGTCAGTTCATGTAAGTCTTTCCAGGAGTTTCTGAAATCATCATGCTTGTCATTTCTTATAGTACAATAATATTCCATCATAATCATATACCATAGCTTGTTCAGTCATTCTCTAGTTGATGGACAGCTCGATCACTTTCTTAAGTCTAGACGATCAACAAAACAATAAACCAAGCCCTTATATATAGCATTGTTAACTTCTAAGATGTCAATGTTCACACCGAAAATTTAACAAGTAGCTCTTTCGCAAGCCTTTAAGGAAGCTCCAGCACACCCCTGCTTATTCAAATGAAGTCTTGAGTCCAAACAAAATATTACATAGATAGCTAAATGTCAAAAGTCAGTGTTGTCATTCTTATTATTAAGTTTGGAAACACACTAGGTGCTAGGCGGCTGCATACAGCCCTGTGCTCAGAGTCAAAAAGACATGTTCAAATCCTGCATCGGACACTTACTAGCTCAGTGACCCTGGGCAAGTCACTTAACCTCTCTCAGCCTCAGTTTCCTTCGCTGTAAGATGAGGATAATAGTAGCTTTTACCTTGTAAAGTTGTCCAGAGGATTAAATGAGATGCATATGTAAACCACTTTGCAAAAATATTGAAGTACTGTATACAACTACTATCTCACTTGACCCTTTGCACACTCCTGTGAAACAGGTCCTAAAGATGTTATTCCCATTTTAGACACTGGAAAACTGAAGCTAAGAGATCTACCCACAGTCCCATAGCTGGTAAATTCTGGGTTTAGGATCTAAATTCAGGTCTTCCTAATAATGACATGTCTACTGATCTTTCCACCATGGCAGACAGCCTCCAGATGAGATCTGGAGCATTGATTCATATTAGTCCACTCTCCTTTATTCTGGTGTATTTCGTGTCTGGGTTCTAAAGCTGCATAAGCCATGACCCTGGATCCCATACACAAACATCCCCAACTACTCCAATGAAGGCACTTACTACACTTACAACACTGAAGGCCCAGGAGGAGAAAAACTCACATAGCACTCACCAAAACAAATAGATTGGTCTGATTAATAATGTGCCACTTCAATCATTCAGCTTGAGGGGCATAAGTCTCCTGGCTAGCTTCAACTTCTGACAGAAGTGCTGGTACAACGTCCTGTAATTCTATGCACACTACTACATATTTAACAAGTATCTGGAGTCTGGCTAGTGAGAAACAAAATATGCTACCTTTATTTTGGTAAGCAGTGTAGCTTACTATTTCTTATTTGGTGACTTTGGATTTTTTTTTTAAAAATGAACATTTTGTGAAAAAAGTTTCTCTTTCCTTCTAACTTAATCAAACTGTTCTCTTTGAATATGGTCTGGTAAGAGCATCCCTGGGGAAACTCCCACTTTCTGCACCAGGAACTACTTGCATACTTTTTCACCTTGAAGAATGCTGTCTTCCCTATTGTATTGATGTAAAAATCGTGAAAGCCCTATGAACAAATTTTCAGATTTAGATCCCAAATCCTGATTCTTTATATCACATTAGTGTCTTTGAGAAAAATTCTGTCCCTGGATATAGCCAATTAATTTAGTCACAGCACCATTACCTAGAGGTCTGAAAAAGATCCAACTAAAGGCAAGCCACTGGCACGTGTTGGTATTGCTGTTACTGGTTTTGGTTTTGGTTTTTTTTTTTTTTTTGGTTTGTGTTCATCATCAGAGACCTAAACTGTCCACTGAGAAGTTACCCTATACCTAACTAGGTATATAGTATTCTTCCCTCCTCCACCAATGTACATGGTAAGAAAAATGGAAAGGTAGAAGGTTATCAGGGAATTATTATTTAGGAGTGTCCTACTTGTACTTGTATTCCTAATGAGAAAAATGACAGGGATACCTAGAAAAATCACAGAATTGTAGAATTTTAGAAGTAGAATGGATTTCAGATTCAATTTGTGACAACCAGGCATGAAAGAAATTCCCAGTATAACATACTGGAAAAGTAATTGTCCAGTCTCTGCTTCCGAAGAAGGGGAAGCTCCCGCTTCTTGAAGAAGCCCATTCCACTGTTGGACAGCTCCAATTGTTAGGCAGAAGTTCCTGATACCTAGATTACACATATCTTCTCATTGCTCCTAGTTCTGCTCTCAGGTTCCAAACAAAACAAGTATAATCCCTAATCTGCAGGATGGCCTTTCAAATACTTGAAGACACTTATCATGGCATACCTCTGCCTCTTCCTGAATTGAACCCTCTCTTCTCTGGGTTAAAAGAGATATTGAATTCTGAAGCTTTAGCATGCAAATATATCTGATGCTTATATACATAAATTGCTTGGCAAACCTTAAAAGTAATAATGTGAGTTACTGATCACATTCACCAAAACTTTGTTGATTAAGGTTTGCCAGGCAATTTACATATATGAGCAGAGAAGCATTTGCTTGCTATAGCTTCAGATTCACCATCTCTCCCCACAAAGCACTAGACAGAGAAGCTATTAAGGAAATGAAAGTTAGTCCCTGTCCTTGGGTATCTTGTATTTTAGTGGAAGAGAAACAACACAGAAATGCAACAGCAGGATAATAATAGAAAACAATACCACCATAACTGAGATAATAGATATATCAGCTAGAGAGCTCCATAGATATTTATGAAATTTTTGACTACAAAGTATTATTACAAGGCAAGAATGTTATTTTCTTAAACTATAACTGGTCAAGACAGAGGAACTGGAATATTCCTTGCTCCCCATTGCCACTCCCAGTTTCTCTCCCATCCTCCATCACTCAGTAAATTCTGCTCCTTTGAGGTTCATATGATTCATCCCTAAACATCAGTAAAATTCCTGGTAGCTCTTGGCTACAGACCTCCAGGTCTGTCCATCTTTCTCAATGAGGTAAATACATGGCTCACAGTTTTTTTTTCCTCCTCCCCAACTAGGGGACTTCAACATATTGATGCTCCCTCAAACACCCTCACCACTCAGTTCTTCAATCTAATCACTTCCCATGAGCTAATCCTCTAGCCCACCTTAACTATTTACAAAGATATTAATACTCTTGATCTTGCCATCACTCCAAATGTAGTACCACTTCTAGATTCAAGAATTCCAAAACCACCTCATCTTACCACAATCTATTGGTTTTCCTTTGTCTTCTCTTATCAAATCCTTCTCTTCACCAGTACGTGATCTCCAATCTCCTGACATCTCAATTATCTCCCAGACCATCTTTCCTGTACTCTCTTCTCCTTTGCCCATCTTGACTCCTTAATGAACCAAATCAACTCTATACTGTCCTTTTCTCTTGAGTTTCCAACCCCCTTGTCATTTTGCAAATTATGCCCTGCCAAGCTGAAGCATTGGATCAACCTCACCACCTGATGCCTTTGCCCCCTATGCATGTGCGGCTGAATGAAGGTAAAGAAAATAACACAATCATTCTGATTGAATCTACTGCAAGTTAGGTTACATAACCTCAACTGGGACCTCAGTGTTGCTTGCCAATCTACTATATCTCCCTTATCAACTTGCTGTCCTATTCTCCGCAGTGATTCTTCCAAACTTTTTATCCCTCCTCAAACCTACCATGACTCTTCCTCCCTTCCCCCTCTCAGCTGAGAACCTTGCCTCATGTTTCACAAGAAAAAAATGAGGATGTTTGCCATGACCTTTCTTCCTCCTCATCTTATGTCATTTATCTGCCTCCTGCCACTATCTCTTTCACTGCTATCTCACATGATAGGTAGCATTACTCCTTGACAAAGCTAAAATACTCTACCTGATCAGGAGATCCCATTCTATCTCTTATCCAAAAGATTGTTCTCTTTTTATCCCTATCATATCATTTATTATCAATCCCTCCTTGTCTACTGGCTCATTCCTTACTGCTTATAAACATATGCTGGACTCCCCCAATCCTCACAAATAGCCTCACTAAATCCTTTCGTCACTGTTATCATATTATATCTTTTGTGTCCTTTGTGGTTAAACTCCTTGAAAAGGACATCTACCATATGGGTGCCTCCACTTTCTCTCCTTTAAACCCTCTTCTTAATCCATTCCAATCCTGCTTCTAGTCTTATCATGCCAACAGGACTGCTCCTTCGAAAATTATCAATGATCTACTTGCCAGATCCAGTGGCCTTTTCCCAATCATCATTCTCTTTGACTTCTCTGCAGCCTTTGCCACTATTGTTCATCCTCCCCTCCTTGATACTCTGTTCTCTCCTGATTCTTCTACCTATCTGACCATTCCTCAGTCTCCTTTGCTGGATTCTAATTTGGACCACACCCATAACCATACGTGTCACACAGGGTTCTATCACCAGGCCTCTTCTCTTCTCTCTCTAACTACTTCACTGGGTGATCTTATCATTTTCCATGGAGTCAATCACCATCTCCATGCTGATGATTTTCCAATCTGCCTATTCTTCTCTAACCTCTCACCTGACCTCCAGTTTCACATTTCCAATTGCTTTTCAGACATTTTGAATAGGATGTCCAGTACACATCTTAAACTCAGTATGTCAAAAGCCTAACTCATTATCTTTCTTTCCCCTAAACCCTCCATTCTCCCCCTACTTTCCCTTTTACTGTAGGGGGCAACACCATCCTTCCAGTCCCTCAGGATCACAACTTAAGTATTATCCCCACCCCTCTGTTCACTATCTCTCCCTCCTCCCCCCATATCCAATCTATTGCCAAGGCTTGTTGATTTCAACTCTGTAATATGTCTCAAATATTCCCCCTTGTTTCCTCTTACTGCCACCACTCTGGTATAGACCCTTATCACTTCATGTTTGATCCATGCAATAGTCTGTGGGTATGCATGCCTGCCTCAAGTCTCTCCCCACTCCAATTCATCCTCAGTCACCAAAGCAGTTTCCCTAAAGTACAGGTCTGAATATGTCACCTCTCCTACTCAACAAACTCCAGTGGCTCCCTATTGTTTCTAGAATCAAATACAAAATGATCTGTTTGTAGAACAACAAATACCCTAGCCCCTGCTACCTTTCAGTTCTTCCCACACCTTATTCTTGGACTTGTACTCTTTAGTGACTATTTTTGGGCATTTTCCTTGACTGTGCCCCATACCTGGAATGCTCTCCCTCCTCATTTCAACTTACTACCTTCCTTGGCTTCTTTTAATTCTTAATGGAAATTCCATCTTCTGCTGTAAGTCTTCCTCAACCCCTCAGCTCTAGTACCTTTCCTCTCTTAATTATTTCCTATTTATTCTCTATATAGCTTGTTTATACATGTTTGTTTATCTCCCCAATTAAATCATGAGTTCCTGGAGGGTGTGGAATGTCTTTTGACTCTTTTTGTATCCCCAGCACTAATCCCAGTGCCTGGCACATAGTACGTGTTTCAAAAATGTTTAGTGAGTAACTGAAATAAACATCCAGAATTATGTATCCAAATGCATCTTGCCCTTTGGGAATTGCCATTAGAGACAGGTTATAAGCCACACAAGAAAATGTCTTACTAATGATAAGTACTCCCCCTTCCTCCTTCCAAATAGTACTGTACATGTTGGTCACCCTCTTATTAACCAGACTTGTTTCAGAATGACTTTTGAGCTGATCTCCAAAATCAAAATCAGTTTCTAAAGATGGAAGCATTCTACCACTGAGCACAAATAGCATAGGATATTGCAGACTCTGAAGACAATTCCAGTAGAGGAATTCTCCAAAATAATTTGAGCCATAGAATCATCGTTGAATAAGCAATAAAACTTTGAAGGGAACTACTTTGAAGGGAACAACACTTATTAAGTTGGTGTACAAGTTTGTATGTTTGTTCAAAAAAATTATAAAAGCACTACGCGTTCTTTTAAATTCAGAGCCATCGTACCAGATCTTAAACTGTATTATAAAGTGGTAATCATCTAAACAATCTGGTACTAAGAAATAATGTTGTTGATCAGTGGAATAGATTAGGTACACAATACTCAGTAGTAAATGACCATAGTAATCTCATGTTTGATAAGCCCAAAGATCCAAGCTTTAGGGATAAGAACTCACTATTTGACAAAAACTGCTGGGAAAACTAGAAAGCAGTTTGACAGGAGCTAGGAACAGACCAACATTTCACACTACATAACAAGATAAAATAGTTATGTGATTTAAACACAAAGAATGATACTATAAGCAAATTAGGGGAGCAGGCAATAGTTTACCTGTCAGATCCATACATAAGGGAAGAATGTATTACCCAATGAGAGATAAAATACATTACAGGATATAAAATGGATAATTTTAATTAGATTAAATTAAAAAGGGTTTGCACAAATAAAACCAACTCAGCCAAGATTAGAAAGAAAGCAGAAAACTGGGGGAAATTTTTTACAACCAATGTTTCTGATAAACAACTCATTTTTCAACTACATAGAGAACTGAATTAAGTTTATAAGAATACAAGCCATTCCCCAATTGATAAATGGTCAAAAGATATAAACAGGCAGTTTTCAGACCAAGAAATCAAAGCTATCTATAGTGATATGAAAAAATGCTCTAAATCAATATTGATTAGAGAAATGCAAATTAAAACAACTTTGAAGTACCATATCACACCTATCAAATTGGCTAATATGACAGAAAAGGTACATGTCAAATGTTGGAGAGGATGTGGGAAAATTGGGACACATGCATTGTTGGTAGAGTAGCAAACTGATCCAACTATTCTGGAGAGCATTTGTAACTATGCCCAAAAGGCTTATAGCCTGTCCACACCTTTTGACCCAACAAAAACACTATTATATTTGTATCTCAAAGAGATTTAAAAAAGGAGAAGGATTTTTATGCTCAAAAATGTTTATAGTTGCTCTTTTGTGGAATATCCATCACCTTGGGAATGACTGAACAAGTTATGGTTTATGTTTGTGATGGAATACTATTGTGTTATAAGAAATAATAAGCAGGATGCTTTCAGAAAAACCTGGAAAGACTTACATGAACAGATACAAAGTGAAGTGAGCAGAACCAGGAGAATATTGTACACAGTAACAGCCATATTGTATAATGATCAACTGTGAATGACTAAGTTATTCTCAGCAATACAATAATTGAAGACAATTCTGAAGGCCTTATGATGAAAAATGCATTCATCTCTAGAGAAAGAACTGATCAAGTCTGAATGCAGATTAAAGCATACTTTTAAACTTTGTTTGCCTTGTCTCTTTTTGGGTGTGGGGAAGGAAGTCTGTATTTTCTTTTACAATGTGGCTAATGTGGAAATATGTTTTGTGTGACTGCACATGTGTAACCTATATCAGATCATTTGCCTTTTCAATGAAGGAGGAGAGAGGGAGAAAATTTAGATCTCAGAATTTAAAAACAAAATGAATGTCAACATTTTTATATGTAATCAGAAAAAAATAAAATATTTGAAAAAAACTCAAATTCATCACACAAATGATGAGGGGGAGAAGAAAATCATCAGCATTTATTAAGCACCTACTAGGCACTGTGCTAAGCAGTTTACAATTATCTCATTTGGTGAGGGACACAGAATAGAAGAAGAGCTAGTCCAGACTGGTCATGACTGTGCTTTGCTGAGATTTTCTTCTATCAGATTCTGGTCTTGTGCTTAATTCAGGAGATGGTAGTAAGAAAGCCTATGATTTCCCACGAGGCTGGTATAGACAGATATCTAACTGATTCCCATTTCAGACAAGAAAATAAAAGGTTGCAGATTGTTAGATTAGCTAACAGGGGTCTTGGGTATCATAACTTTTCCCACTCCATCTTCAGAGTCTGGAGAAGTGAGAAAATTTTTGCTGTTTGGTATTCCCTTTCAGGAACTCATTACATTCCAAGTCATCAAAGCCAGGGACCATTTTTGGCCTCTGAGCTCTTGTCAGGAGAAAGCAGGTGGCCATGTTACAGCTTTCCTTCCTTGCCTGTAGCTAAGCAGGAGCCAGAAAGATGTGCTAGTGGGAGCTGGTTGTTAGGAAGAAGGTTAGAGCTGAGCAAGCATTTCCAGTCTTAAGAATTTTTTGTTTTTTCTCCAAAAAAGGGTGCTCTCTGTTCACAGTATGGCTGAGCTGTCGGTAATGATAAATGATGGGCCTTTCTTTAAATTTCCTTTTTGTTCAGTACTAGGTATTGGCCAGTCTGGATGAGTGTTCTATGTGGATAAATTACTTTGGCAAATCCAGCAGCCTTTCTGCATGTGGCAACAGATGTACAGTTATGTGCGAGGCTTTATTTCTTTGTTGTGCTAATTATGTAACTTGCTCCTACCTGAGGCAATTATAATTTCATAAACAGTGATGCTGCTGATGCTTTGTGTACAGGCAGCCCTTTTTAGGAAGTGCAGCTACAATTTACAATATGGCAAAAGCAAAAAAAAAATTAAATTCCTTGATCATTCAGTTTTAAATGCAACTAGTCCTAGGATCCAACATCAGTGGTGGTACTAAGGGGAACTCATGAAAAATCGAGGCAACAAGAGAATATTGACCTAGTTTGTGTTTTTGTTTCTGTTTGCAACTCCACACCCCATGGGTGTTTTTAAAGGTATGGGCAAATGCCAAGAAGAGGTACCTCCAACTCTAGGGAAATATAATGCATTCAAAGAAGAGAAGCCATGCTACTATATTCTTAAATTCTGAGAACACCAAGTCAACTTTAAATTTTCTCAGGTGTGGAATGTGAAATTTGATGCTGGTGAATTCTTGACCTATGGACACCATCCAGGAAAAGAAGATTATCTTCACCAATGGATGGTTCAGATAAAACATGGTCTAGGTTTTGAATCCTACATCCAGCACTTAATAGCAAGTCAACCTTTCTGACTCTCAATCTCCTCATCTTTAAAATGGGGATAATGCTCCCTGTACTTCATGAGGCTGTTGTGAGGCCCAAATAACTAATATGTGTACCCTGGGAACTATAAAGCATAAATATCAGCTGTTATTGCTATCTGTCACAGCATTATTTTACAAGGGAAAAGAAATATTACAAGGTCTTGTTGTACACAGACCAAATGAAATATACTTGTCAAAGGTGTTTTAGGAATTGGAAAATAAAATTTTAAGAAGAAGCAAGGTTCCTGATTATCAAAGTCTACTAATTCAGAGGAGGAGAACGAAAGAAGCCTGGTTCAAATAGGTCAGAAAAAAGCACAAATCAGACATCAATACAGTAATAATCAAAGATATATCAGATATCAATCTATTGAAAGATATAGACTTGCTGTCCTGCCCAGCCTCACCTATTACCAGGCACCTAAGAGTGCTGGACTTGGAATTATTAAGATCTGAGTTCATTATAGCCTAGACAATTACAATGTGACTCTTGGTAATATACTTAAAGTCAGTTTCCTTGTTTATAAAATAGGAATAATCATAGCACCTATCCCACAGGGTTTTTCTGAAGATCAAATGATATAACATGTAAATGTACATCAAATATTAGAATGTTTTATAAATGCAAACTATTGTTATTTTAAAAAGGAGTATACTATGATATTTTCAGTCCTTGAGAATTGCTAATTGAAACACAAATGCTCCTTAGAGGGCTCATACCTTAAGCCCATCAGTAGCTAATGTATGATTAGTGGCACTAGTTTAAAAATTAATTTTCAGCAGGGAAAATTCTCTGAGAGTAAGGATGTAAAGGGGAGAGACAAAGGGTAGGAGCTTAGAAGGACAGTAACACCAAGAAGAAGGAAGCAGATGCTGAAAGAGGACACGGGAAGTCTTGAAGACAAATTTAGCCACCTTATAAATTTTTCCAGCAGCTCTTCATGATTAGAAACCATAGCCAAATTGTCCTTTTCCCCAAATCTTGAGCTGCTGAGACTAAACTAACTTCCAATGAACATCTCCCTACAGGGTAGAGTTCAATTTGCAGTCCTGCTTGGTTTATTCTGACTGTACCCAAAAGATTCATTCCTGGCCATGCATTCCAGTGCCACCATGACACTATTCCTCCTACCTTCAGTATTCAACCTCTGGTGGCTACTCAGTAGCCCCTAGGGTCTTCAAATAGCAGGTGTAAAATAGCTTCTGAGAGCATTGCAGACAATCAGATGAGACCAGCACTCACTCTACAGAATGTTGATGTCAGTGAAGTTTGTCTTCACTCTCCCACCATTTCCTTCAGTGCCTTTTTTCTCTCTTTCCTGAAACACACTGTATTTTTGACAGCCCCGCTTTTCCTGCTTCCTTTTATTTCTGGAGGGGAGGCTTTGCCTTATGGATCAATGCTATGGTGCCTAAGTCTGACTGGGTATGCAAATCCTAAGGGTATTTATACTTTAAAGGAACTTTCTGGGGAATGGCAATGTTTAACCCAAGAGGTTTTAAAAGGTGGAATTTCAGGCAGTTAGAAAAACATTTTTATGCAAAGTTTCTTTCCTGCTACCTTTTAAATGACACCAAGCAGGGGAATCACTAATTCTGTCTATTGCATTCCTTTAAAAAAATTAAATACATACAGTAATTATACTAGAATTTAAGTAAGACATTTGACATAGTTTTGCATTGTATACTTGTGAACAAAATGGAGAAATGTGAACTAGATTATCACACAGTTAGGTAACTTTGGAAATTTGGAACTTATTAAGGGATAATAGTTATGTGTGACCAACAAGATGGAGGACTAGACATTTTCTCCAGTCCCCACAGCCATTCAAAATTCTACAAAACAGAAATTATGCATGAAAGATGAAACAACTTCATTTGTCTCCATGGCCCAGGATAACCAGAATCTGGAAGAAGGTCAAACCAAAACAAAACAAAACAAAAATGTGAACTGATGCCTACTCAAATTCTCACTCAACACTCCTCCTCTACCTCCAATGCTACCTGCAGAGAAGCTGCAGTAACAGACCCAATGCATAGGCTTGCAATAAAACCCAATTCCATATTCCAGTTTTCTCTCATTCTTTCAGGTGTAGTGGAGCCCCTTCCTCCAGGTTGCAGAAGTTTACTCTGGCCAAGACAGATAGCCATCACCATAGCAGACAACCCCATAGTACCAGTGCTGTAAAGATCTAAACTATCAATGCCAGGCCAGAGAACTGAGGAACAGAAGAAGCAAGACAGGACCCTAGGACAAGATGTTGGGGAAAGGGAGGTAGGCTTGTAACACTTTACCAAGCCTGAGGGAAAGAGTTCAGTACTTGCCTGGGGCCAGTTCTATCCATTCATAATTCTCTTGGGGCAGACACCTTGGCTGGTAGATGGTGAATTAATTGCATAATATGAGAGAACACTGAGATGCAGGCCCCAAGAAAATTACCACCAGAGGAAAGCAAGCCAGAAAGCAATTGATGAAGAAAAATGGGAGGGGGGAGGACTGATATTGCCAAAGATCTCAGAAAGAATACTCAAAAACTTTGAGCATAAGCAGATAATTTAACAGGGAAAACATTAATAACAGAAGGAAACATGGCCTCCAGATCTAGTGAGTTCAGGAATCTATGAATAATATTGAAAAACAAAGGAAAGGAAAATGATCTGATACTTGTTGAAGCAAAAGATTCCATGGAATGTGAGAAGAATATGGAACCACAACACCGTGTTCCTGAGTGGCTCAGAAAAGAAATGAGAAGTAAGAGCAGAAATTGTTGGCTGAACAGTAAATAAACAAATAAAAATAAAAGTCGGGGAGAATAGAAAAACTGGAATCTGCAATGTCAAATCTCCCCAAAGAAACAAAAGAGAGAACCATAGATTGAGAATGCAGATATACAGAATTGGAGGACAATTCAGAAGAAAAAAAACCAATAATATTAAATATACTCAATAGGTAAGCAAAACATTCTGAATTTTTGAAGATAACATGGACAGATACAACCTAAGGATCATGTCATAGGTTCCCAGAAGAACATGATAAGATGAGAAACCTTAACACCATAATATAAGAAATAATAGAAGAGGACTGCCCAGAACTTCTGAACATAGACTATGAAATGACAATCAAAAGGATTCATAGATCTCCTCCAGGAAAAAAAAGAAAAGGAAAAAAGAAAAAAGAATGTCAAGGTTGCAAACTCCACAACACATAGTGGTTTCAGCATTCAAATCAGAAATAAGTTCTGCAATCAATCAGGAGAAAGATGTTAAAAGGCAAAGGAAAGGAAATTCAAACACAAGACTTTTGTATCCAATGGAAAATGTAGGAAGAAATGGAATAACGTATTCCAAAGACCAATGGAACTCAGAATGAAGCCCAGAATGACTTACCCTTGCAAATATGAGTTTAAGCATATAAAAAATGATCATTTGGGGCAGGCACATCTAATTCTTTGGTTACTCACTGAGAAAGACCGTGATGGAAGTGGGAAGTGAAACTGCAATCCCACTTTAATAAGACACAGAGAGTATTGGGGAAAGTGACACAGAAAGTACAGAGAGAAGCAATGAAAGGGGGTGCAGAGGCAGATGGTGTGGGAAGGCAAGCATCATTAGGGAAGAATATGAGGAGAGAGAAAGGCACAGATTAACACTCATGTAATCATAAATTAGAATTGGAAGTACTTGGCATCACGGACCCAATGGCAATGAAAGAATGCTGGGGGAGGAACATAAACGTTTGAGGTTTTACTTTTATAGAGTTTTGGGGAAAAACAGACTAATTTTTATCCATGCTACCTTGGGGTTAGTCCATTTACATGTCCAAATCATCTCAAAGGTGTCACAGTAACATTTGGTCTTCTATTGGTCTTACTGTGGGTGTCTAGAACCCATTTGAGATTTGCATATGCAAATCTCATATAGGACCCAAAATCTCTGAAGCAAAGCCTAGATTGCTTCCCCTGAAACAGCGTGTGTTACCGGGATGTGATTTTTGGTTAATAAATGATTCAATTTGTAAATTATGCTCCTTTGATCTTTGGGATGGTTTACACATGACTTCTAGGTTCCCTTTTGCAAGTTTACTTCCTGCTAGTACAACTTTATACTGGCTACTTAGAAACTTACTATACTAACTAGAAGGGAATAAGGGTGGTCAGAGGGACAAGAACAGGCACAATTTTAACCCAACATTCAATAATAAAGAGATATTTGAAACCATTTTAGAAAGAAAACCAGAATCAAAGAGATTATTTCCTTTTCAAATACCCTAGACAACAGAAATCCAGAAGGAGCAAATAAATGCAGCAGCCAAGGACGGTAACAACAACAGAATGATAGCCGAGAGACCAGTGAGAAACTTCTTTCTAAAAGTGCACAAGGAGACAGAGGTGAAGGTAGGAATCTAGTGGAGTAACAGCAAACAGGCAGGCCTGGGGCATTATGGATAGAACTTGGCAACATGCCACCTACAAATGAATCAATGTTTTTTTTGGTTTTTTTGTGGGAGGGTATGTGAAAGGGGAGGGAGGGGAACAGGGATATAGAGAGGATTGTGTGATGTGCCCAGGTCAAACTGAGAGTTAGCAATGAGGGGAAAGTTACCTCTGTGGTCTCAATAAAGGAAGAGCCTATAGGGGAGTGAATGAGGAGGAAGAGGTTTGAAAAAGGGGAGGACCATAAGAAAGAGGCTTTGCTTTGGTGGTAGAAGGGGGTTCCACTGGTGAATATTACTATGGGTGAAAGGAGATGTTCTGTTAAAGAAGACTGGGATGTTACATTGGTAGTGGCTTGGGGGATTTGGTGTTTGAAAGTCCATTTATCCTACTTAGGGAGGGAAAGAAGGAGGGAATTGGAACCAATGGAGACAATTGACACCTTGAGGAGCAGGAGGGCAGGGACACAGGAAAGAGAGTTGGAAGTAAATGGCAGGGGGGAAAGGTCACAGTACAAAGAAGGATATAGATCAGAAATGAGATGAATAATCAGGGATGTGGTAAGGAGGGGTGCTCTCCTGACACTTGCAAAAATTGACATTGATCTGGGAAGTAGTCACAATGGAATCAGGGTTCGAAAATATAGTAGGCTAGTTTAATAAATCAAACTAAATAAGATGGGATGGGTATGTTGGCACTTACCTATAGTTTCTGGGGCTCAGGAAGCTGAATCTGGTGGATTACTTGAATTCAGAAATTCTGAGCTACAGGGGAGCTAAAGCCAATTGGGTGTCCACACTAAGTCCAACACCAATATGATGGTCTCCTGGAAGTGAAGAGCTATCGGGATGCTTAAGCATGAGCTCAAAATCCTACAAAGTAGAGGCACAGAAGGACATTTTTAATATCATGAAAAAAATTTTAAACCAAAAGCAAACATCACATGCAATACAGATATACCAGAATCATTTCCAATAAATACTGGAGTGAAGGAAGGATGCCCACTCTCCAGTTATTTGAAATAGTTCTGGAAATGCTAGCAACCATAATACGATAACAGAAAGAAATTAATGGCATAAAGATAGGTAAAGGAGAGATAAAATCATCCCTATTTATTGATGATATGATGATTTACTTGGAGAATCCTGGGAAATCAGTGAAATTATTAATTGGGGCAATTAATACCTTCAGCAAAGTTACAGGCTACAAAACATATTCTCAAAAATCAACAGCATTTCTATATGATAATAACAAGCCAAAAAAGAAGCAATAGTAGTAAGGGAAATACCATTCTAAATATCTACAAAATATACAAAATATCTAAAGCAGACAAAAATCTTGTATAGATTCAATTAAAAAGTGCTTTTGTAAAGAAATAAACAGCCTAAATAGGTGGGGGAATATTCAGGGTTCATGGCTAGTCTGTGCCAACAAAAGAAAAATGAAGATACTACCAAAACTAAGTTACACTTTGAATACTATATCAGCTGAACTATCAAGTGGATACTTTCTAGACCCTGATAATATATTGACAAAAATCATTTTGGGGAAAAAAAAGATTTAGAATATCAAAGGAAATGATGAAAAGAACTAGGAATGAAGGGATAATAGCACTTCCGGTCCTCAAATTACCTATATTATAAAGCCCAGTATTGGTTAAAATAAAGCAGTAGAAAGCATCTGGTATTAAAAAGAAAAGAGAGAGATAGGTCAATGGAACAGATCAGACAAAGGAGAATCAAAAACAATAGAACTCAATAACCCAGTATTTGATAAAGTGGTTGGAAAAACAGAGTAGGTTAAAGCTTCCATGCTGAGCAGTATTGTTATTGGATCCATGAGTGGCCACTGTATTAAGAACCTGGGTAAAATAGAGAAAACTAGTGTCTGAAAAAATCAATCAATAAATAACATTTTTAGGGATAAATTTAAAGTTCAACAAAATCAAGTATGGGCAACAGAATTGGGTAGATGTGGCATAAAGATATTTCAGGTAAAACAGAAAAAACAAAACTTGCTGTGGATTGAAAGTTTATTGAGTAAGCATCATGATTTGATATCCGAAAAAAGGTAGATGAAATCTTGAACTACTTTAATAGAATTATAGTATTCAGAGCAAGGTCTGTATGTATGTATATGTATATTTATATGTATATATATATATATATATATATGTGTGTGTGTGTGTGTGTGTGTGTGTGTGTATTTATTTGTGTATATGTGTGTGCATGATGGACAGTGGGGGTAGAAAGTCTCATTTTATGCCTTAGTCAAATTGCAGCTGGTTTTATCCATGAACAACCTAGAGCTCACCCACAAAAAAAGGGCAACCGAGATTCCTTGGGTACTTGTCATCCTGGACTCTTCACTTCTCTCACCCTTCCTATCTACTATATTGCCAAGGCTTGTTGATTTCATTTTTGAGACATCTCTCAAATATGCCCACTTCTCTCTTCTGACACTGCCACCACTCTAGTGCAGATCCTGGGCTATTACCATAGTCTGCTAGTGGGTCTCTCCTGCTTCCAGTCTCTCCCCGCTCTAATCCATCTTCCATTCAGCCACCAAATTGATTTTCCTAAAGTGCAGGTCTGATCATCTCACCTCCCTCTACTCAATAAATTCTAGTGGCTCCCTATTGCCTCCAGGATCAAATTCAAAATGCTCGATTTGTCATTCAAAGCCCTTCATAACCTAGGCTCCTCCTGGCTGTTCTACAAATAAGACACTTCATCTCTCACCTCAGGTTGTCCCCTGTACCTGAAATGCTCTCCCTCCTTCACTCTACTTGATGACACCCCAGGCTTTCTTTAAGTTCCAACCAAAATCTCTTCTTTTACAGGAAGCCTTACCAAACTCCTCTTAATTCTAGTGCTCTCCCTCTGTTAATCATTTCCTATTTACCCTATATATAGCTTGTTTGTACAGATTTGTTTGATATCTCCCGATTAGATTGTGAGCTCCAGGATGGTGAGAATTGTCTTTTGCCTCTTTTTATCCCCAGCACTTAGCACAATGCCTGGCACATAGTAGGTTCTTAATAAGTGCTTACTGATTTATTGAAAACCATAGCTTTTAAGTATTGATGGAAACAACCAGGAGAAGGGAAAAGTGAGGGTGAGTGGAAGGAGTCTATAATAGTAGACTTCAGCTATCTAAAGGACCATGATTTAGAAGGACCACACTAATTTAGCTTGACCACAGAGTGCAGAAATAGAAATAATAGGTAGAAGCTGAATGAAAGCAGATTTCGGCTCGATGTAAGAAAGAACATCCTATAACTAATATTATCTCCAAGTGGAATGAGCTGCCATGGGGAGATAATGAATCCTCCATCTTTGGAGGTTTTCTAGCAGAAGCTGAATGACCTATTGTTGGTACTATCTTAGAGGATTTTTGTTCACCTCCAGGTTGGGCTCAATGGCCTCTGTTTCATTCCAACTGAGATTCTGTGTTTTTGTGATACCCATGAGACTGGTCCAAGTCTGTAATAATGCCAGTCTTGGCTTTAGCAAACCATTCAGCATCTTCAAAGAGCACAAGCTATTTCCTGCAGATTCTACCCATGAGAAATTCCTGATTCTCTCCCAGTATCCTCTCCAGATCCCACCCCCACCTCATTCTTCTCCGATTAACCACTGAATTATAATCTTTGTGTCCCAAAGGGATGGATTCTGCTGGCAATTTACAGCTGATTCATCGCAGCTCCATTCCTGAAATCTTAGGTTGGCAGCACTATTTTTTCCTGAATGTCCTGCCTAGAGCCTTGCCAAAGTAAGCATGGATGGGTGGGGGGAGATGTTGCCAAACAGGGGGAGTGATAGTGATTGGATTAAAGTTTTAAAAATCACAGGTGGTGGGCTGGATTTTTTCCTTTATAAAACATTTAGTTAGGAGGAGAGTATTTCTTTCAGTGGGAGAATAAGATCTTTTACCAACCTCATGGTTAGCTTTCTTCTTCTTTTTGGGGGGTGGGGGGGAGTGGGGTGGTTTGGTAGTCCTCTGCTGTGAGAAGATGTAGCTTTCTACCCATAGTAAATCTGCATTCCTATAAACTTCCTTTCCTTGCTGGTACCCAACATGCAATAATACTATTGTAAATAAATGGTGAGTCTGAAAAAGACTAGGTGGTGTGCAATATTAAAAAAATGTAGCTTGTGGAGCAAGGCTGTTTAAAAAGATTCGGAGTCCCACATAATAAAGGTACTATCAGCGAATACCAGGCTAGTATCTCAGCTCGTGTTACTGGCTTGTGAGTTATTGCTGTGGTCAATAGATCTCTTTTCTGTAGCATTCTGCTTATGTAGGTGATAAATCTTACAGTCTTATGGGAATAGGGTCAGGCTTCTGCTACTCTGCCCCATTATTTTTCTCCTACATCATTTAGAAAACTGCCGGACTGGACCATTTTTTGGTGCATAGACTTTTTTTTCTTCAGCTATGTGCTAAATTTTATTGTGCATATTAAATTTTCAGCACCAAGCATGTTTTAAACCCCATCTCGGTGGAAGATGAGAGAAATAAAATCTTAAGCAAGAGACGAGAGAGCATGAAAAATGGAAAGCAAGGGCAGCTCAGCCTGGCACTTTCGGAAATGGGCTGTGCAAGGATGAAAACTAGCCTCTGGTGATGGTGGTGGAAGTATATGATTGTTTCTTTGCTTCTATGAGAGGCCCAGTTTTCTTGCCAAGGGAGCCAGTAACTGGGAAGACCCTGGTGCATTGTCTCAGATCCTCCCTGAAACAACACCCACTTGTGCCACCCATTTGGAATGGGGTGCCTAGTCTAAGTGAAGCCCTAGCGAAGGTGACCTGGTGAACCCAACATCTCTTTCTGGGCATTAGTAAAATTCTGCTGAGTCATCAATGGGAACTACTGGTCCATTTTCATTATTAGCATCGCAATGACTATATCCTACCATTGCCTGTGAGGTGGGCTCAGGGGGATTTGGGTTTTGCTGTACACTGAGAAAAATGTCAAATTCAAAAATAAAAAT